>NC_051154.1:337399292-337496302 GCF_013339745.2 Dermacentor silvarum | reverse complement strand
CTCCAGTTCTTCCGCGCACCTGCACAATATTGAAGAATTGGAGGCAGCAGAGGCAGCCGTGCAGGATGAGGCTGTGGCTGCCACCTTGGTTTGTACTGCCCTTTTATTTTTAATTATAAGGCTATGTAACATGTGGAAGTTCTGTGCATGTTTCATGAAACATGCTGTGGGTTTTATGTGAAGGAACTTTGCATCGCACACACAAAAGAGTTCATGGAAATAATTTGTTCCCTGCTGTATAGGTTCTAATGATATATTTCGACTGGACCTTAGTTTCTTTAACATGCATCTTAATCTAAGCATACACTAGTGTTCTTGCAATGAGGCCTCATCGAAATGTGACCATGAATGCCAGAATCAAATCTGTGACCTCGAGCTCAGCACCGCAACGCCATAGCCACTGAGCTAGCATAGTGACTTGCTGAATCGTCGATTTCCAACAGCTCTCCGTAGAGATACATTCATGAAGAAAGAGTAAGTCGTTAAGGTAATAAAAATCCATTGCTGATACAAAGTGCAAACTGGCAGCTCTCTGTAGAAGGACACAATGCAGAGCACTTGCTGCGTAAATTCTTTTTGTTGGACAAGTTCTAGATACATCGTGAATTATAAATAGCAGTGCAAACAAGTGGGACACAGTACAGGAAAAGGGGTGCAATGATCTTCTGTATATACTGTATTTACCTCATTTTAATCTAGTTTTATTTACCATGAATAAGAGGCCTATCATGTGGCTTTCTATTAGTGTATGAGGTTCATGGTATTGTTATTGAAATGCAGTCCACATTTTTCTGTTATTTTTTTAACTTACAATATGCTGATAAGCCTTCATTTGTAGTGAGCAGGAAAGTGGCGCACAGCCTTTGTTTTTGATGAGTTGGCTTGGTAAGTCTATCGACAGAATGATAACGGGCGCCAGGCAGCCATGATGTAGGCGTGTACTTAGGGGAAAAACGCTGTACAAATGTAAGAAGGTTTGTATGACAATGCAAACTTATTTTACCAACTTGATATTTTCAAAAGTGGTTGAAAAGGCCAAAATGTGAGCAGGTAACTGCAGTTCCCCTCATCCTGTAAAAGCAGAATGATGGGCTGCTTTCACAGTTTGCGAAGCTGCAGGTGTAAACACTGCTGAGGGCTAGCTTTTGGTTACCACAAAACTAGGTCTTTAAAAACTGGTTGTCAGTCCCTTTAACACAAAATGTGAAGGTCTGAAAATATCGTGTCAGTATGCCTTTAAGCTGTTTTGTGCCACACGTGTGTAGATCCGACTTTTCTGCAGTCTAATGTCACATCTCTTAATTATGCATTGGCAATTTGCATACAAGTAGAATTGGTGCACTTACATTAATTTTAATGCTGGTGAAAGCTTGGAGAGGTAGTTACTATGAAACACAGTTACAGTGCTAAGGGTTACGAAACACAAACATGAAATGCACAGAATAGACGAAGATCTGATGCACTTCGTGTTTGTGTATCTTCCGCAACACCGTTCCAGGTGTTGTGGAGCACATTTACAATTAAAGAGCATTGCGTCACAAACCTCTTGCAGCAAGAAAAGTCTTGCTTTGCACTTGGCTAAAAATTCACTTCTCTTGGCAATAAATTATATTCTAGTAGTATCGGGTAGATTTTTCAACTTGAAAACGTTGTCACGTACCATGCTCATTACCACATTTTTGTCTTTTGCAGCGCAAGCACCTCCTGCAAATAGGAGGGAAGTCGCTGCGCGAGGTGGCATCGAATGCCATGAAGGCTGTAATGGCACACCCCGTCCAAGTGCTTTACAGCCTTCATGGCAGGAAGGGGAAGAGGGCTTTCATAAATCTGAAGTTATGCCGGATAGTCACAGGTAAGGCCTCCTTAGTCATCCTTTTGCATTTGCAAGTATTGTGTATACAGCTGAACTCCTCTACAGCGAAATGGCTTGCCAAAATCCTGTCTTTCATATAAATTGTTAACTTCTACAACGAAGAAATTTAGGTGTCCCTGTTGGCTGATTTCATTTTTTACTAGGAAAGCCACATACTCGGCCACCAGTGCCCTTGAAGGCGTTGCGAAGGTGTGCTCTGCACTAGTGCCAATGGCAGTGTAGGTGAATTGCTTGACGAGCATGCCGATGAATTGCATCACACCAGGCAGCTTACACGTTTAGCATCAGCGGGTGAGATAGTTGAATATGTCTCGGTTGGTAAAGACATGGTGTGATCATCACTGATGATGTTAACGCTATGTTAGGGTGGAAAAACAGGAATGTCAACGAAGGCAACAGGGATGAAGATTCTGTAAATGGATCAAGAATTTTCATGGCGGAGAAGGCGATAGCAGTATTTGATTCCCCACAGCATTACTTTGCGTATTCTGCATTTCGTTGCTGAGCATGCTGTGAACCTCGATTCAATATGGTTGGCTGCGGTTGCAAATTCTGTCAGATGAACTGTGTGTAAAGACTATGTTAAGGTTTTCTTTTGTTGAATGTGTTTGCCTGCTCTATTGTGCGTGCATGTTGAATGTACTAATTGTGGTCTTTGTATGTTTGTGTGCAGATGTCATCTGTGCAAAAGGGGGGGCCGACCTGACAGAAGCTCAGGGCTTCATTAAGAGGTGGTTGCCAGGGTCTGTGGACAGGGGTGGTGGCAGGAAGAGGCGTTTTGCAGAAACGTTAGCAGCAGAGCAGCCCGATGATCCCTCCCTTCGGGGCAGGGATCATTGCCTGCCCACTGCTGCCCTCTCCCTGCCCCACCCTTGGCCTCAGGGCCCTGGCCAGTCCACCGTTGGCCCCTCCTGTCCGGCTGCCCATGCTCCTGCCGCTCCTCCTGCCCTTGCTCCCCCTGCCCCTGTATGCATCAATTGAGGCATTGCCTAAAATAGGCAAAATAAATTATATTTTCGTTTATGCTTTGTGTGTTTCCTTCCTGCCCTTTTTTACATCACGTTTCCTTAGCTACTAATTTTATAGGCAGTAAGCCAGCATACAAGCAACAAAATGGCTGAGTACAGGCTATGCTTGCAACACACTGGATAGAAAATGGCTGAGCACTGGATATGCTGGAAACGCGTTGGATAGAAAATGGCTGAGCACTGGATATGCTGGAAACGCGTTGGATACAGAATGGTTGAGCACTGGGATATGCTGGAAACGCGTTGGATAGAAAATGGCTGAGCACTGGATATGCTGAAAACGCGTTGGATAGAAAATGGCTGAGCACTGGATATGCTGGAAACGCGTTGGATACAGAATGGTTGAGCACTGGATTCTTGAAATACAAAGTGGCTGAACACTGGCTCTATGCTCGAACTACATTGGATTCTACAATGGCAAACTGTTAGGCCAATCTTGGCTCGAACAGTGGGTGAACCTTGGATCGGGTTGCACTTTGCCATGATGCCAGGATTGGGCCAAAGTTCGTACCAATTTCTGCGAGCATTGGACCATGCTTGGCCCAGTGCTGTTGTGCTGCCTGGGACCCATTATCACTTCAGTCAGTTCACTTGCTTTATTATTCTCCCAACCTTAATCACGGTTTTTGTGCGCATTATCGCCTCTTATCCTAAGAGGATCATTTTGTGTCGACGATGCAGTTTTGAAACACCCTTGAAACAGTGACCTCACCATGAGGCATAAAACTTTCACCTTTAAAGAAAAAAAAAACTAAAGGAAATGCAGAGAACTATAGTTGAAGCGGCGCATGCAAATGAACCAGATTTGTGGCCACGCCACGCGTGTCACAATCACATATATTGGTCAATCATCTAAGGAGTGCACGGTGTTCCCTGCAGTATCGATATACCGACCGCACCACTGGTGGCACCGACCATTAACGATCGGTAAGGGGAGCGTTCTTCTTTACTTCCCTTATGGCAACTAGTACTTAGTCGCTGATCGAGGCACTCGGAATAAACTCTATGGTTCCTGCACCCTATTCCCATCCCAAATCAAAAAAGGCATTGTGTTTCATCTACACGTCAACGAGAGGTTGAATCGCCTTCCAGCTTTTTATATAATTATTTCTTTTAAAATGCAGGCAGGACAAGCAGCAAGATGTTGCATGCACACTGTGTCGATCGGTACTATACGGTACCAACGCACAGTATAACAATGCATGTCTATTAATGATTAATATAGTAATCTTATCATAATATATAACAATTCAGAGCCACTACCACATCTGCATCTCCTTCCTTGATGCCACAGCAAATGTCTGTGGAATTCTTGCTGTGGAATCAATAAGTACTTTAAAGCATTGTCACATTGTCATGACGGCGTAAAATAAAACACTGTCAATGTGACTTCAATATGTTCACTCTCTATTGGTTGAACTTGTGCCCAGAAAAACAATTAGTAAGTGGCACACAAAGCACAATGATACAGCGAACACAGTCGGCGATCGGTGAAATATGATCTGCGGGTCAAGCGTGTCACATGACTCGTTGAAGGTTGTAGTGTAATCGCTGGTACTGCATATATACCTTCCAGAAAGTACAACAATATTCGCGTCGCGCATACAATCTTGATTACACAAGGTTGGGCGAGAACACACTAGATGTCAGATAGAATCAACAATAAGATTCAATTAAGTTATCATGCAGTTGCGCCTTGTGCTGAGCAATAACTTTCACTTGATAGCAGGCGAAATGTGATCCCCAGAAAAAAAGAATAAACAAGCACGCGTACGTGCCAGTATAGTCACGCAGTATCGGGCTCGGCATCGACAAAACTCCTTCTTAATATCTTTAGCTGTTTGTATACATGGTACTATTTAACATTCAACTTAAGAAATTGCAAATTCTTCTACTATATACATATAGTTGGTATCCACTTGAAAAAAAATTTTTCCAGCATCACACTGAAGCACACAGAGTTGAAAGTTTGTTGTGCCTACCTGGCCATCAGTTGAGATTTTTTTACCAGTTAAATCATCTTTCTTTGAATGCGCGTGCATTGGGCTAGCTCCCACATCATTATGCTGTGCAATTCCCGCAGTGTGAATTCACAAGACAAATTTTTGCACTGTGCCTTGTTTACTTTTCTACATTTCTGCATGCTAGATATGACACTAAAGCTTCCGCTGAAGATACTGTGCTTGTTGAAAAGGCCATGTTTTGATGCTGATAAATGGAGGGCACGTGTAAAATCATGTAAGAGTTTTGTGAGTACACTGGAGCAGCAACATCTACTGTTATTTTGTGTTTATATTCCTGAGCACCTACACATCCAATCAGAGGTATTTTGTGCTGTAGGCGAAGCAGGTGGCCGCCTAGGTGTGGCACTTCTTGATGAGCACGATGGGCACAGCACACCTTGTCATCCCTCACTCCGTCTTTTCTCCCTCACTCCGTCAATTCACCAATGGGCAATGGACAATGTTGGATTCCCTTGGATACCCAATGTTGGCTGCATTTTGTATGATTGATTGTTGAAAGAACAGTGAACTGATGCCTGGAAATCTGTGCACTAACTTTCTTCCCATTTTAATTACAAATGCCTTACAATGTCTCTTAAAATTCTTCATCTGATACGCCAAAATTTGGTGCTGGAGTGGAGAGGAGTGCTGTTATTTGACTTTACCTGGGGTGGCAAACACGTTCTAAAATTTATACCTCCAAAGGCATCAAAGGCGAGTTAGGGGATGAGCTGGGCTACTGCATGGCCTGCTCTCGCACAAATTTCACAAGCACTTTCACCGCGTTATATCTGACCAGGCAGCTCAGCAGCAGGAAAGTGACCTCTTTTTCAGCCCTTTGCCTCCAGCCAATGCAGAGCATTCGAAAGCTCTTGTTTGCATTTATAATAAATTGCAAGATTTGGCACTGTAATCTGCTGTTCAGTGTAGACAAGCTTATTTGACTTTCATGCTGCATAATTGCTATACAGACACACAGACATTATCATAAGCATTATTAAAATACATGTACTGAAGTGCCAATATTGAGTGCTTGCATTAGCGGATACCCCCTGCACCAGAAGAAAAAAAGAAGGAAGAAATTGATAAAGCGTATGTCTTTGTCTCTAAGTGTAGCAGATGTTGTGCATGGCAGCTATGAATGCTGTAAAGAAAACCACTACATCTTTATTCAATTCAAGGTTTCATTACTATCATCCATGTGAACTTGAACTCTTCCTCTAATGCATGCAAAATTAAAAAAAACAAGGGAAAGAGACAATAAAGGTACACAATTGATACCCCATTCTGCATTGCCACCCTTTATTTTATACTATAATGGGGTTAGCATAGTAGCTAGTGAGGACATGTGTTGTTATAACCTAATATGTGCCATCTAGTAGCAAAACTTCAAAGCTTGTTGCATGACAGATACAATGGCTAATTGCTTGCTTTACGCATCAGCAAGCTGTATACCTTGTGCTTAGAAAACAAACGATTTACCTGCAGCATGTACTATAACATAGATCACCTATGTAAGTCCCTTGCTGGTACATAAGGGCCTTATGTCAAGTGCTTTTTGAATGACAAGCTGAAGTTATGAGTGCGACATTCATTGTTATATTCATGCTTCTGAAGTGGGAACCATAATTTATTAAGAACACAGTAAAACTTTGTGTATCATTGGTAAATTTCGCTGTAGAGTTTTCCTAAAAAGGTTGCGTGAAAAAATTAAAACGTGTACCAGACTTTAGCTAGTAAGAAACAAAGTACAAAAAATAATATAAACTACAAAAAAGTTATGCACAGAGCGCAATCAAATGGTGAAAATATGGATGCTCACACAGACTAAAATATTAATACAGGTATTTATTAGTAACTCACAGCAACCAAACAAAATAGTAATAAAAAGGCAACTAATTAACAGTGTGTAGCATGTCGTGAAATTTTACTCGGTCAGGTTCAGTGGCAATATCAGAGGGCAAGTTGTTCTATTCAATGATGTTGTGGCGTATAAAAAGGCGTGCATATTGTAACATGTGACATGGTATGCACTTGATTTTGAGGTGTAGATTCCGGCATGGAAAGACGACAGGTAATGGCCGAAAGAAATCGTTGTGAAGACAAGTATGATGATAAAGTTTGTGAAGTAGGCAAAGACGCGCCGACATGTTGTGAAGGAATAGCACTTGTAAATCGGGACGTGCGTTTAATGATGACATGCTAGGGTAAGATGAATAGTTGGAAAAGATGAAGCAGGCAGCACGGTTTTTCCCCGATTTAATCTTGCCAATGATGCATGCCTGCCGGGATCCTATATTATCGATTTGTATTCGAGCTTCAGGCAGATTACTGTAGTGTAAGCAAATTTATGTATGTTAACAGGAGCATGCTTTAAGTTGTGTTTGATGATGCCAAGAGAGCGATTAGCAGCTGCAAGGATGGAGTAAATGTGATGGTTTCATGTTAAGTCGTAATGTAAGTGAACGCCTAGAAATTTATAGGTTAAGACAAGTTCCACAATACTACGTTCTACCCTATACGAAGTGGAGACTTGGGTGGCTCGGTTAGTAAAAGAAATAAATTTAGTTTTAGTAAGATTTAGGGGCATTAACCATGACTTACACCATGTGTTGCTTGCATCTAAATCATTTCGGAGAGTTACATGATCGTTATCACAAGATAAGTGATGATAAAGTACACAATCATTGGTAAAAAGTGCAATGTGGGACAAAACACAGTTAGGTAAGTCATTATAGCACAATTAAAGAACAGTAACGGCCGAAGCACACTCCTCCGAGGCACTCCAGATGTGATGGGACTAAAGGTAGATTAAGAGCTCTTAGCAGACGTGTACTGTAGTCTAGATGCTAAAAAATCAGTTATCCACTCTAAAACATTTAGATGAATATTAAGTCCTGAAAGTTTAGCAAAGAGTCTGTAATGAGGCACATGATTGAAAATATGGCGTCAACCTGGAAGCCGGCATCAATAGATGAATTCAAGTCGTGAAGAAATGCAGCGAGCTGTGTGTCACAAGAGTAGCCTTTTGTAAAACTGGGCTGAACTATGATCTTGCGAATTAATAATGTGTTCCATAAGTTTGCAAATTGTGCTTGTTAATGATATTCATTGGTAGTTAAAGGGTGAGAAACATTTGCTGGATTATAGAATGGATGACTATAGCCACTCACCAGTCTTGAGTAATAGAACCAGTGGAAAGTGATTGTGTGAATAATGTGGACAGTACTCGAGAGAGACCCTGTGACACATTCTTGAGTAGCTTGTTATTAAATTCATTGTGCTCTGATGTAGATGAGGTTCTTAGTCTTTTTAGTAAGGGAAGAATGCCCGACTCATTAATAACAATTTCAGACATGTTGGGTCGTGCGGGTAAGTGAGGGCATGTAGTGACATATTCGCAGGTGAACACTGAACAAGACGCATCATGTAATAACTGTGCACACTGTAACATGGGAACTATGTCGCCACCAGAATTAGTTAAAATTATGTCAGGATGAGAACAGGGGTTTATTATTCGCCACAATCGCCAAGGGTTATTTGTCATAAATCATAGCTGTAAAAGTGTTAACATGTAGATTTTAGTAGCGACTGGTATTCTTTGTAACATATGTTATCCGTGTTTCGGAATTTTTGTTTGTTTTATTCGCTGTTCCATAAAGCCTTTTATTTTTATTATTGAGGCGCTGCAGGCGTTTATTGAACCAGGGAGTAGTATTGTTGCATCTAATGCTTACAGGGACAAACATTTTGATAAGATTTGCAAAGGTGCCTCTAAACATAATCCAGTTCTCTTCAATAGCTTGAGTGGAATATGTATCCATGAATGTGTCCGTAAAGATGACTAATTCAAGAGTAATCCAAATAAAGTTGGTCCTATTGTAGCATCTAATCTGTTTAGTTGTGTTGTTTTTCTTTGTTAATGTGAAGTTAAGCAGACCTGCTATAACTGTGTGAACAGACAGCCCGTCAAGGTGAGGGATGTCGGAACAGATTAGAGGAGTGCCCCTCAAGATGAGATATAGAATATTGGCCTATATGCATGATGAACAGGTTTGGAGAGTAACAAGTTGAGATAACGTGAAATCTGGACAGGCGTGAAGGAAATTATGCACTTCAGTGTGAGCAGCTACGACAGGTTCCGTTGTCCAATTAATAATGGGTAAAGTAAAATCAGCGTAAATGATAAGAGTCAAATGCCGAAATAGCATGCAGACTTCATTTAGAACGCTTCGAAACTGGCTTGAAAATGTATCACTTATATCTAGAGGGCAGTAGAACACACCTATGATAACATATTTCTGCTTGACCATTGAAGTTAAATGAAAATGTGCTCTAGGAATGAATGAATGGCAGTTGGAGTGGCAAGAAATTCTTTTTTTAAAACTATGAGCATGCCCCCTCCTCTGCGGTTGTGTCGATCACAATGAAAAGTGTTGCATGGAGATGTGGAAAGAAACATTTTTTATTGAAGATGGTACCGTTTAGCCACATCTTCGTTAGTACAAGCGATACCAAGCATGAATCAATGAGGGATGAAAGTGACACGTTTCTTGACATCACACTGCAAATGTTTGTGTATGAGAATGACAGGTTTATAGAAGTGTTAAGGGTGTGTGGTTGCAAAAGCGGTCTAGTTCTCACACTTGCAGACAACGGAGGCTTGGCTTGTCATGCCGAAACATGCTGCGACACATGCACTACACAGTTTGTTTCCGTGTCTCAAAGATATGTGTCGCCATTGACCAAGTGCTTGTTAAACACTAATTGAATTAAGTGTGAGCTGTCTCATACTAAATACAAGCTTTAAAACAATAATAAGAAAATAAATATCTGATTTGCTATTATGAAGTGATTGAGTAGTTAAAAATGACATAAGTTATTTGTACATATTGTACTGTATTTTTACATGATTATTAGTGAACATATCCATGGGCTCAATCCACCTCGACTTATTGGGAGCCTCAAGCCAGCTAAGAAGAGGAAGAAGGAAAAAAACATAATTCTGGTGAAATTGTACAGGTGGATCGAGTTTCACAGCCTTTAATTTGTTGTATGCTGAAATAAACAATACATGAACATGTGAATGCGATATGTGCATACATTAGAAAAACTTTCATCAGTCATATAATGTATCAGCGCCAATTAATCATTATAGATGTTAGTAAATACACAAGCAGGACTGTTAATGGTTTGTGAATACTTTTCTACAATTCGTATCGCCGACGACGGCGACCAAGCCGGCATATGGCGGCATGGATGAGCACAGGCGATGATCGCGAGCTTTCTTGCCTTTTCACGCACTGATGACCACGTCTTATTGCAATATGGCCGTTTCTTGCGGTTTGCTAATCCGGCTTGGGCGAAGCTGCCTTCGTTGTGTGCCACCACACGTTCGTTTGCCGTACGCGATGCCGGCCGCGCAATAATATATGGACTCTTGGATGGTGTGCTCGCTGTGTGATTGAGCTGGCCCATTATTCTTACGACGTGGCGTTCGATATACGACGTGCGATTAGCCCGATAATTCTTCGATTATAGTAAGTAGCGCGGCGCAATATTGCGTCTCGCTGCCTGATTGTAGACGGTGGATATCTTAAATTTATCGTCCAAACCAACATATTTGAATTTCGCTTGCGTTTCGCTCAAGCAATAGTGATGCTGCATTGTTCGCTCGAGCGGCAAACTTTCAACGACTGGCCGACTTCCCGGCTGTCGCTAATGAATGTTTGACAGTCCTCGGATCGCGTTCGGCAAATGCGACCGACCACGCTTTCTGTCTGGCCAGCGCTTGTCGTAAGAACCATGTTTTGTCAACAAATCGTGAACGTTGGTCGCTTCTGTATCGCAGCTTCGTTGGTTCTCGCTTTTTTTTTGTATCACACAGTAGGTGTGATTGCGATCACTTTATTCCGACAGCTATATCCAACGGAAATACATTTTTTTCCGGCGACGTCGGCGGCGATAGAGCAGGGAGGCAGCAGGCTAGGGCCGATATTTCGTAGCGATGCGTATTCTATACTAGTCAATTATCATCCACCGCTCACGGCCGGCTGATCCCGTTGATAACGTGAGCGGACCGTCGCTCTGACCACTGACCAAGCGCGAAAAGGCATTACCATCGGAAAGGCATTTGCTACAAAATACTGGCCCAGAGGTGCCCTACTACAGAACGTACTCGCTGCTGGGTCCTTTTTGTAGCCGTGCTGAGTACACGCTATCACCGACCGATAAGTCGATCGTTTATGGACGGTAGATAATACGAAAAAAAGAATGCAATTTGACCTCGAGTAAGGAATCCTTGCGACATACGGACCCTGCAAATAGGTTCATGTTTCTGGAATCGCACCGTATGTATATATGTCTCGGTCGAAAAATCTCGCGTAGCACCCGCATGAGATGCTTGCGAGACGACATGTACGTAGCTAGCTGAAATGCTGTTTACTATTTTCTTGTATGCAACTCTAAATAAACTTCATATTAGCGTGTGCACGAACGATGAGTGCGCTATGTAACGTACTGTATATAACATGAAATGTAATTATTGTGTGCACATATTGGTATTCACATTTTTGGTTAATTTATTGCTGGGATATATGTGGGCTGCATGCACCTTTAGCGTGTAGTATATAATTGCAATGTAGGATTGAGGTATTCAGGGCACAACCAAATTTCTTGTCAAATGACCAACTGAGTAAAATCTGCTTTTCAAATGAACAAACATACCCCACAGGAATGCCACCTACAGCTTTTACAATCGAGCTACCAAATTCTAGTCACTTACACCTAGGGTTATATGGGAGCCAATTTTAGAACATGGCTTAATTAGCAAAGCATAAGCTTGAATACAACCACTGTGATTCGAGGTGCAGCCTTAATTAGCTAGCTGTACATAGCTGTCACTGCACATTGCATAATCTGTTTTGTACTTGAACAAGCTTATGAGATCTCGTAAATAGCATGGTTGCAAAAAGATATATGTGGAACCCTAACTGGATGAAGTGTCGAGCACAAGTGTGTATGGGAATCACTACCATGTTGCATGCATGTGTCTCCAATCCTTTGTTTTCAAGAGTGCACCTAAGAAGGAAACTGTTTGTGTTCTGATTGGGTGATTCACTTCAGTGGCCGAGAGAAGAAACATGCAAATTATAAGATTTTTTAATAAGATAGCTGCATCGCACCAGCAGGACCTACCTTTCATACCATGATTGAGAGAAGGCAGATGGCACATGACAAAATCCAGAAAATTTATCATCTATTCTAATTGTTGAGCAAGCTTCAATACCATGAGGGCCCAATGTGCCTTGGCTTTGGTATGACAGGAACAGTTTTCACAATATCAAAACATGTGCCTAAGGGACAGGAGTTGGCTCTTCCTGAAACCTATTGATGTCTCCACTATAAACGAGCAATGCTCATGTCATGCCCCACTACTTATTTTTCGAGAGAGAGGTAAATGAAAGGCACAGAGCAGAACATTGAAACGAGTATGAATTCTGTTCTTTTGTAAGATCATGCCACACTTACCACAAATTAAACACTGCATTAGTTGTCTCTAATTTATTTGCTCATTTTAATAATGGTTCTATTCATTGTGTTAACTGAAACAGCATGAGACGACATATTAATTATTGCACTAAAGTCTGAAAGCAAGTTAGTTAGGCAACATTCATTTACATATACGGGATGAGTGAGAGGCATACAAACACACTCAGTGCTGCTTTCCAACTGAGAATATTCAATTTGAGCAACCCAATTTTAAACCTTCGTAGGTGACTGTTGCACATACAGCCATTGCATATGCATTTGCCCAAATCCAGTGCTTGTTCTATATTTCTTTCTCTTTTACAGGTAGTCATGCTGGATTACACAGAATATTACAAGTCATGTTTAACATTGGAGGCCATATTCATCAAAACAATATGGCCTTTAAGAAAATTTGGACAGGTGGTCAAAATAACAGCAACAAACAAAAAGAAAAGAAATTAATAGTTTGTTTGAAAAAAACTAATAAGCTGGTAGCCTAGCATGGAGGTTATACTACCTGTGGGATCGACTATTTAGCTGGTGGGGAGGCCTGAATGGTCGGCTGAACAAAGAATGCCACAGGCCAGGCATTTTGGAGGACATGTCATGACACTACCACTTTTTCAGAGCCGTACTGATGGTGACATGGTTGTTGTTACACTGTTAATGTGACAAAACCATGTGTTTGAGAACTTCCATGATTAAGTGACCCATGACATGTCTCTTGGCTCTTGAAAGTTGAGCTCCAAGACTGGTATGCTGTGTATATCACCGACAGTAAGCAGTCGGCTAACAATACCAGATTTACTTAATCTAGTCACTGGGGAATCAACCATCGCAATCATCTTTGATAAATTAGTCAATGGAGTTAGCGAGCTCTTCTGAATCACCTTTCCAACAGTGGAGTAACACTGTACCATACTTTGCAACAATACATTTATGTTTCCCTGAAATGTCCTTGGTTTCAAATTATCTAGCTTCGTAACCATGTGCACCTTCAGAAGCATGCCTTGTACAGATACATTGGCAATTTATTCTCTCCACCATGGACGCTAAAAAATCTCAAAACGCAAAATGCTACTCACTGAAAGATGCTTCATTTGAAAGAACATTTGCTTTTTTTACACACAATGCTTTATTGAATATCACGTTCGCAGCAAGTGAATAGCACATTTATGTCTATAATTTCCTGCCCATAATGATGCTTTGCACAGACTTGCTGTGAAACAGTATTACATGAAACTACACTGACTCACTACAACTGCAGACGACTGCTCTCTAGCTTCGTTCAAGCAGCACTTACATTTCTTTACATTCATTGTCAGTGCGTCAAAATGCCTGTGCTCACATTGTTAAAATTACATATTTCCTGATGGTGAATTGCAGTTAAGAATACTGTGTCCCTGACAATGCTGGCAAAACTGATGCAGCTAGGGCTACCAAATTTGAGCGTACACGCATGTGTGTCTCGCCAGAGCAAATTTTTTGTGGGGTAGGAAGATAGTAACTGAGTGTGGCACAAGAGGTGTGGCTGGATACATGTTCATGATGTTGTGTGCTTTTTTATGTGACATGGCATTGACAGGGCCAGAGCTGTGTCCTTCTACCTAGCGTAGGCAAACATTAGAAAGTGAGTTACTGTGAAGCTTGCTTATCTTCTGACAAAGTAACGTGGCTTTACTGACTTACTTCAGCTGTTTAGTGGAAATCGTGTATGTCTGTATGTGGGCGATGTTTAATAAAAATGAGGCTGCCTCATTGGCGTCATGTATGGCTGTACCATGTACCAGCCCTGTTCAGCACACTCTTGTCATGTATGATATGGAGCTCAAGTAGAGTTGCAGACATCCATCGCATATTCCTTATTTTCATAAAGACGGAAATGAATACGGCTGACCAATATCATGCTTCTGTTTCCTGTAATAGCAATGTCTGTACAAAATATATTGTCCAGAGGAACATCTGTGTACAGCAGTACCATGGCCTTTGGTCTCTTCTTGTAGCCAAGCAGTTTGATATCTGTCATGCAAGTGCATTTGCAGAGGGCAGTTATTCTACTTGAGGCATAGCAATAGTGATGTGTTGGGGACATAGTCAAAGGGTTCAGAAGCAACTGCAACATGCGGCCTCTTTAATTCACAGACTCATTCACATACAATTGCTGATGCTGCTATGGTGTTCCGCTGGGCATGTTCTTTAGTGAACAGCAGGGTAATGTGATGGAGAGCAGCTATTGCCCTTATCACATTCTGAATAATGATCTCCATCCGGTCCGACTGCTTCAGTGAGAGCCAGTAAAACTGAGCCTGATAAATAATGCGTGGCTGGAATACAGACCAAACAATGTTACCGGCTACCTCAGTACATTAGTTGGTTGGTAAAAACTTTTATTAAGTGTCCTGCAGATTGATGACCCGGGCTCAGGTCTCTGTCAGGACGTCCAGGCCTTGCCTAGTCACCGCTTCGCGGGCAGGCTGGATGGCCTAGATTTGGTCGGCGAGCTCGGAGCTGTGCAGGGCATCGGCCCATCTCGCCGAGAGAACATTGGGATTAATGCCTTTAGTATTTGCCTCACATTCCCAGAGCATGTGTTTTAATGTAGCAGGTTCTATGCCACAGACCTTGCAGGTGCTGTCGGGATAGATCTCAGGGTAGAATCTATGACACGCTAGCGGGTTTGGATAAATATCAGTCTGTAGCTGCTGCCAGGTGGTAGCTTGGCTCTGCATAACTTGTTGTTAGGCGGAGTGAAACTTTGTCGTGCCAGATAGAAGACCTTAGTTATTTCATTGTAGCTCGTTAGCCTGTCCTTGTCTGCGTCAAGCGCGAGAGCTGTTCTGTAACGGTCAATTATGTCGCGTGCAGCGGAGTTTGCTGTCTCGTTAAGGTTGGCAAGTTTAGGAAAGACTGCGCCCATGTGGCCGGGGAACCAGATCACGGTGATAGGGGTTTTCCGAGCTTGAGTTCTGCTTTGGAGAATCCGGAAAACTTCCAGCAAAATTCTTCCCTTGGCGTAATTTTGGACAGCTGTGCGCGAGTCACTCAGGATAACTTGGGTTGCTATGTCAGACATGGCAAGTGCAATAGCCACTTCCTCGGCCATTTCGAGTTGTTTCGTGTTGATAGTGGCTGTGTGTGTAGCTTTACCGTCGGTGTTGACTGCCGCTGCGAATCGTCGGCCATCCAGGTAGCCAGCTGCATCTGTGAATCTTGCTTCTTTATTGTTGTGATATTTCCATAGTAGTGTTATGGCCCTGGCCTTTCTGCGTCCCTGGCTGTAAGATGTATGCATGCTCCTTGGTATCGGGGCTACTTGGATCTTGTCTCGTATCTCTCTTGGCATATTTACTTTGTCACCGTGTTGATGGTGGTACGCATTGTTTAGCGTTTGCAAAATGTGTCTTCCTGTGCTAGTGGTGGTGAGCCTTTCGAGGTCGAGATCCTGTGTGCTTCTGCCACCTCATTTAGGGTATTGTGTAACCCAAGCTGTAGTAGTTTCTCGGTGCTGGTGGATTCGGGCAGTCCGTGTGCAATCTTGTATAACCTACGGATGATTATATTGATCTTATTCCTCTCGCACCTGTACCAGTTGTGCATAGCTGCTACATATACAATGTGGCACATGACGAAGGAGTGGATCAACCTGATGAGGCTGTCTTCCCTCATGCCACTCCTCTTGCGAGTGACTCGTTTAAGCAGTCTGACTGCGTTTGTAGTCTTATGCATGTCTTTCAACGGTCTGTCCGTTAACCCCATTTTTTTATCAGCATGCTGAGGACTCTAATGTGATCGACAATAGGGATAGTGCCTCCGTTATTCGTGCCGAGCTTGATTTGATCATACTCCCTCTCTCTGGCGCAGCCCTTGAGTGGTCTCCCCTTGAGCGTGGGTCGATATAGCAATAACTTTGGTGAGCATCTGAGCCTGGTGTCAGCCAGATGTTCCTCCACTGTGTTGATAGCTTCCTGCAGCGCTGTCTCGATCTGTCCGTCATTGCCACAAATGGACCAGATCGTGATGTCGTCTGCATAGATTGTACGAGTGATGTTTTCCACTTCTAATTTGTTAGCAAGACCAATCATGATTAAATTAAAAAGCATGCTCAGTACATGCTCCTCCACATTTAGGAGCAATCCTTCTTATCGGGTGGTTGACATTGGTCTCTTCTTTATTTTGCCTAGTTACTTTGATCCTGTTCTGAGCTGCTGAATATTGAGACAAAGGATCTGCAATTCTCCCTTATGTAACAAGCACCAGTGCAGTAGCCAGGAACTTTTTGGCGGTGTGTGTGTGCCCACGCTTGAGTGTTTGGGGGGGGGGGTCATGTATATGACCTTGTGCAAGGGATGTGTGAGGGGGCCGGCGAGCATGTCTGCACGTCGTTCTATGCCACACACAGAAATTTAGAGTTCAGGGGCTAGGGGTTACGTTCCCAGCGTGCCCCCCCCCCCCTGGCTATGCTACTGACAAGCATGCTGCAAGGCAATGCTAGTCTAGTCTGGTACGGTTGGAAATGCCTCTCTCAAGTTAATCGCTAGAATTGTTAGAAAGCTATATTGTGGCTCCTTTTCCTTGCTGCAAGGTGTGTATTGTACAGAATGAGTGATGCACGAATGATGGATGTCGCTACACCTATTGCCGCCTGCAAATGTGAACCACCATTCAGGCACACAGCAGTAGTGGGCAGTAGCACTAGTAAGACGGCACAATTGGCAAGGCTTCATTATGCATACACTGGAGTTAAATGTCATTTGTGATTAAGATGCCTGGAACATGCATAATGAGTATGCTTTGTTTCTGTGGCTATTATCTGGTTTCCGTGCATCCCCTGAATGGGCTGTATTATTGTTGCATCCCCCTTGACAATAAACATTTGCTTGTGAGTACTTGTTCTTGCTGCCTTTCTTATCGCATTTTTTCTTGATGCTCAGGTCCCTGTCTTAACAATGTGGCCTCTGGCTGTTTTAGTTTGAGTAATATAGACTTGTATGGCGTGAACATATCTGAATATAAGCAGTATAAGCACTCAATACCAGAGCTTTTGAAAGCTGCTACTATGAAATTGATGGTCAAGCTCAGAAAGGGTCAGCTGAAGCGGCCACAGTGAATGAGTTACTGAAGCTATTCAAGACAAATACAGCAATATGGGTGCCACATTTTGCAAGAATTCGCGTTTATCTGACAAATACTCGTTTTTAGAAATTGTCCCAAGTGTCACAAGCGCACCGAATGTAGAAGCTTCAAAGCAATACAATGAAAGCCACACCCCTCGACCATGTGGAAGGAAAACATCTCATAAGGTAGGGCACGGCTGATTGAGTTAATATGAGTTAAAAAGAAAAAAAGAAACAAAAACACATGTGGTCGTTTATTGAAATTCCTATTTATTTTTAAAAGTGTAATTCAGAACAAGTTACTGCAGAGTGTATTAATGTACACTCACATGTCTCTCTGCATGCAACACAATGTTGAACATATGCACTAATCATGCATGCCTTCCACCAGTGTGCATTATTTGGATCGAAACTGAGTGAAACAAATGGCATGTGGTTCATTTCTAGTTCCAGGTATGACTTGCCGGCTGATAGCACTAAGGACTAGAAACAATAAACAAATTGACATTAGTTAGGTGGTTTCTTTTAATGCAGTGAAACCTAACTGATGGCGCGCATTCACAAGACATGTACACATGAACATGTCACTAAAATACTTCGAAGCCTGACACACATGCGCGCACACACACACACACACACACACACACACACACACACACTCACTCACGCACTTTTTAAGAAGCTAGCTGACACCACAAATAGCTGCACTTACATCTGCGCGGCAGCTAGTTCTTTTTCTTAGAATCTGTTTGAGAAAAGAAAAGCTTGAGCATACGCGCATAGCGCCCATTGGCTCCGCGCCGTCCGCGAACACTCACCACAGCAGCTAAAGAAGCCGCGTAAAACAGAAGACAAGTGGTAATCCGTTCAGTCGACGCCGTACGAGTGCGACTTCGGCACGACTGTGGGCGAGGATTCACTAGCTAGCCGCTAGCATATCGTGGCACAGCGGGGAAGGCCACGAGCACGCGTCCGTGCGGAGAACCACAGATAACGAAAAGGCGATGGCTTCGCGGCGGCCGATCACCGCCGTTCTGCGCACCAGTGCACGTAATTCTTTTGTGCGGTATAAAGGCCGATGGCCGCCCAAATGCGACTCGTAAACACACATACCGACACACGCGCAACTACGAAGAGCAAGACGTACGGGTGCCATCACCAGCGCCGACGACAGTGGCGCCATAGAATAAAGAACCAACTGGCGGCGCTTCGCGGACTTTGGCTTCAGTTTCACTTTTAGTTGATACGAACAGACGCGAGGACACTCTGGGCCGAAGCCATCGAAGTCCTGCATGGTCTGCTTCCAAATTCAGATGTCGGGGCCGATCTTGCAGTGCGACAGGGCATTGTAGTCGGCGAGACGAACAAATCGACTATTATATCGCTTTGAAGAATTTAATTGGCACTCTAGAAATGTATAACTTCGCAGTAAAAAAAGGGAAATTTTTGAACAATACATCTCTCATTGCTCGTTTACTTCCAACGCATGTGTAAAATAAAATAATACAGCGAATAAGAAATATAACTCCGTTTATGCTAAAGGGAGGTTTGTCTCTTGGAAACTCCCTTTTAAAAACGATGTAAAATTGAGGCTCTCCCTCCTTATTTCCTCCCCATTTTGCGAGGGAGCAATATGGAGGACACTAACCATTTCTACACCACAGTAAGGGAGCACGGTTTTCAGGCACGTAGTCCCAAGGGAGGTTGCAGCCCTTAGAATACCCTTTTCGGCTTATTTCCGTTTACAGTGTAGAAACTTGTGGGTGCTCGCATTGATTGGAACGCCTACGGCCCTCTTGAAAGCCTTTCGTATCATGCAATCGATCTTGTTTTTTTCCCGACCCTATCCACTAGATGTAGGGGGCGATGTACGTTATGCGACTTATCGCGTACGCCTGCACGAGACAGATTGCGTCTATTCGTGATGCGATGCAAGAGTCGAATCTTGTCGTCTACCGAACGACGTAGTCTTCGCACCGTCTCTCCGTTATATCTGTTTGCTTCAGGTGTAACCCTACGACTCTAATTTTGTCTACGTGCGGTATGGGAGTACCGTGTACCGAGATAACGCATATTTTTGAGTATTCCCGTTCTTCTTCAAGCAGGGTTTTACGACCTCTGCTCGTGGGACCTCTGCTTAATCGCCGAGCACTCGAGTCCCGTTCCTCGCAAGCACTCCTACATCGCAACTACTCCCGCCTATAGCGTTCGCTCGACGTGACTGTCACAACCTCCCCCGGGAAGCCAGAGGGTGATGTCATCCGCGTAAAGACTGTGATACAATTATTCTACTTCTGTTAATTTCTCGGGTAGCCCGAATAGAACTAAATTAAAGAGTAATGGTGCTATGACGGAGCCGTGCGGTGTGCCCGGCGTTCCCGTCGGGCCCGTGTCAAATACCGGCGATTCCTCGTCGCCGACGACAACGCGTGCGCGTCTGCCTGTAAGAAAATCTCCAATGTAATTCTATGTTCTTTGACCTAGTTCTAATGTTTTAACTCTTTCTAAGATCGCTTGGCGCTTAACGTTGTCAATGACCTTTTTGATATCTACGCCTACAATTGCCTTGGTGGAGCTGGTAGTGTCGTATATGATCTGATGCGGCGGAACCCCAGCATGGTGTGCGAGAACGCGTCGCGGTCTTCGAGAAAGTCGGTCATGCGGGTGGGAACTGCGTGTTCCAAGACTTTGCCGACGCAAGGCGTGAGCGAAATCGGTCTGAGATTATCGAGCGTAACTCGCTTGCCCGGTTTAGGAATCATGATAACGCGGGCCCGTTTACACGCTTCAGGAAGGGAGCCCTAGCACCAGCAGTCGTTAACGTAGGTCAGGAGTTAGGAGATTGACTCGTCGTCTAGGTTACGGAGAGTCTTGTTGGTAACCCTGTCAGGGCCGGGCGCCGATCGGATGTTTAGTTCGAACAGTACTGTCCGAATTTCTGCTTCGTTACATTCCGCGTCTAGTTTCTCGTTTGTGACGTCGGCGTATTCGGGGTGTTGGACGCTTTTACCTGTCTTAAAGTAACGGTCACCTATTTCATCGAGGAAGTTATCGCTTTCTCTTACTTACTAGTCTACGTGTCATGTGGCCTTGAGCGGCCCGAGTCTCTTCGGGATCTAAGAGGTGCCGAAAGAGGCGCCAAGCACTCGCCCCGCTCATCTGCCTCTCGAGGCCGTTGCACGTGTCTTCCTTGGAGCGCCTGTTCTTCGATGTCTCTGTCTATAATTGTGCTATACGTTTGCGCAACGCCCTGTTATGTCTTTGGCATTTCCACCTCTTTAGGAGTCCTGATTCAAGTCCCACATGTGTAGGAGCCTGCTGTAGATAACTTCGAGGTTTGCCTCGGGCGGAACATCGCACGTTGCCGCGTCTGCGTCCATTTTGAGCGTCTCGGTTCATTCGTCTATGTCCGTAATCGGCTCGTCGCCTTGCCCCCCTTCCTCTCGTTTCTTGCGGAACGTGTCCCACGCGGGACTACCCCCGTGTCAGGAGTAGTCCCGCGACCACTCGGACCCGTGTCTATCTTGATCTCGATCAGCAAGTGGTCGCTCCCTAAGTCCTCCTGCGTATTTTGCTAGTGCGCTGCGGTCACGTTCGACAGGAACGCTTGCATTCGTGTCGAAAGTGACTGCAACGTGAGCGTAGACACGCTACCAGACCAAGGTCTGGTAGCGTGTCTACACTCACGCTGTTCTCCCTGCGTGTAGGATCGGCGGGCTTCGCTTTGAGTTCAAGCCTTTGGTCTTGCGAGTCATCACAAAGGTGTTTGCCCTTGGGTGTTTCTCGCGTGTAGCCCTAGGCGGCGTGGGGCACGTTAAAGTGGCCCGCAACAAGCAGAGGCTCGCCGCCGGCGGCCACGCCCACCCCCCGGAGGAGCTCCCCGAATCGGTGCTGCAGCATGGGTTTACTGTACACGTTAAGGACGAAGAGTTCTCGGCCGCGTTTAGGAATTAATTCTACGAATACATGAGGTATCTTTACGCAGGCAAGTTCACGCTGCGCCACAATGACGTTACGTCAAACGAGCACGGCGGCGACCGGCGACGGGCGCTGTGAGGGCGACGGCCAGCTCGCCGACGACGACAGGAAGTTCTAGTTATACTAGAGACACAACTAGTTATACATGTTGGCAGACTATTCCATTCTCAAATTGCCTGAGGAAAAAAATGAGTACTTAAACGTATCAGTGTTGAATCGGTATTCTTGTAGAGTTTGGGATGGTTTGTGGCCGTGTGTGTATAGTTTCCGGATTGAAAACTATCAATGTGAAGGTTGTTATGGATAAGTTGAAACATCATTTATTGGCGTGCGAATTCAGCGCGGCTACGTAAGGTCAAGATTCCAGCTTTGCCAATTCTTAAGAGGAATCAGATAAACGGCACATGTTAAATATGAACCAAACTGCTTTTCTTTGAACGCCTTCTAGTTCATAATTTAATGGTGGATGGGAACAAAACGACGTTAGGGTATTAAAGTATTGGTCTGACAAAAGTACTATAGGCTAGGAGCTTCGTTTTATGTAGTATTGAATGTAGATGTCTTTCAAGAAAGGACAGTCTTTTTAATGCTGATGGCGTTACATTATTTACTTGTGCCTCCTTTCTGAGGTAATCTGATATGATTAACACTATCGTTACTGCGCCTATAGAAATGCATCGATTTGATTAAAAGTTTTTCTACGCGCTGTTAAACATTGCCGTTGAAATTCTTCTACTAGAAAAGTTATGCAACGTCTGAAATGACGAAAAATTTAACTATGTGTCAGATTTGGCCATTTTCGGCAGATTGGGCAGTCTGGCAAAATTAAACTTTGACTGCAGGTATCGTCGAAGCTAGCCACCAATGCTTCTAGCACTTCCTAAATAAAACGACGGAATGTTTGTGCTTTCATCGGCTCGGCAATATAATATTTAAATACCAGCAGCAGTGAATACACAACTTTTCTCGGGTTGCGTAATTTGCTGATCCAATGTCTAAGTTGTTTTAACGATGTCTCAACAATGGTAGACGCTCATGAGTGCGTGTTAATTTGATAATTGTGCTCCAATAATATCAAGCGCAACCTCATTTTTTCCATGTGGGCTGCTTTTAGCCATCAGAGCTTTGTCAGCGTATGTAGAAATTATTGCGAGCAATCGATCCCGTCGTGTGGGGTTTTCGCTCCCACAAGAGCACGCAGTCCGTTTCAGACCAACGTTCTACCATAGCTCGACTAGCAGTCTAATCTTTTACATGTTGAGCACCGCCTGTGCAAGTGGCTCTAATAATTATCCTATACAATGTTGTGCAACACTCCACATAACTGTACAGCAGTGTACAGGAACTGTAAAAAAGCACGTATAGGCTCCAGCGCAAGTTGAACGCACATTAAACCACATTGCTTGCACAGAAAAGCTGATCGAACGAAATAAGTATGAGGAGGCTTCTTCATGCTCCCTGACCTCACAACCATTGCTTCCCGAGCCTAAATACTGCACTGCAAAACGAACCATGTGACCCACCAAGCCGCCGGACGCTGCCTACGTATACAGACTGCCTTACGTGCTTCCTTCAGTTTGGCAGCTGTGCGCGCGGTCTTCACAACGCTCACCGAAGTCTTTTACTGTGCATACTTTCTTCGGTGCGATCCATCGAGTTTTTCGTGGGTGAAACTCTGCTAGGAAGGCAGATACCTGACAAAGTCAAGCGCCGTTTGCGTCCGCTGTATCTGTACTGCTATCCCCCAGGATCAGCTGCCGCACGTCGACGTGCCTGCGCCAGCGCCGTACGTAAACAACCATCCAACCGGACGCTGCCTACGTATACGAACTGCGCTTACGTGCTTCCTTCAATTTGCAACGTTCACCGAAGTTTCTGTACTGGTAGGATTCGTCTTACCTGCTGAACTCCATTCTATTCGCGTGCACTGCTGCCAATCAGGAATATACCAGTGTTTCTGCCAACTGCATGTTTGTCATGTCAAGCGGAAAGAATCTCGTTAAGCATTCAGGCGATTTCAAACGCGAAATCCGTGCTGAACTTCGCTCCTTGAGAGCAAGTGTGGAACATTGCAGTGAAACTTGTGACAGTGTCAGCGCGTTCTCCTTGGAAATGAAAGCTCTACACGAGGAGCTCGTACCCACGCGAAACTGGAAGGAAAAACTCACGGCTGAAATTAAGCAACTGCAGATGAGAATTGACGAATTGAAGCAATACTCACGGGCAAACAATCAATTACAGGTGCGTCTGATCAGAAAGAACATTTTGACACTGTTCAGAAGATTTGTGCAGCGGTAGACAAGCCGGTAGCACGTGATCATGTTAACATTTGCCACACAATTGGAACAAATATGTCTGGCGTAAAGGACACTGTGGTACGTTTCGCGCAGCGGGAAAAGCGAAATTCTGGCTACGGCAAAGAAGGCACTTCTATCTACCACAGCTACCAGCTTTGGGCAAACTGGTCCTAAATGTGTTGACGAACACTTAACAAGCCGGGTAAGCAGCTACTAGGAGCCGCAAAGGCAAAAAAAAATGAGAAGAAGGATTCACGTTTGCTTGGACGCATTGCGGAAACATTTTCCCAGGGAAATCAGAAACTACCCATATGTTAAAGATCGCTTGCCGAAAAGACGCTATATAAAATGCAACGTTAAAGTTGACACTGATATATCGTTTGTATTGGCGTACAACCTAATAAAGTAATGGCTGCCAAGCAAGAATGTCAATACCACGGCTCTGAAAACTTCAACAATGAATTTAAGGTGTCATCTACTTACTTCAATGTATTTCACCTAAATAATCGTAGCATTAAAAATAAACTGCACATCGCATGCATGTTTTAAATGCGTAAACATTTCTACGCTTAACCAACGAGAAAAACCGTCCGTCCGTCCCTCCGTCCTGTAAGACGATCGCTTTCAAGATTGGGGCCCGCGCGCCTCTCTTCAACGCGAACTCGGCGGCGAGAACACAGTGCACACAAGGCTGTCAGCAGTCGGCGCTCTCTGTCGCCTTCGCAGATCGCTTTCAAGATTAGGGCCCGCGCGGCCAAGGGCCAAGACATACGTAGCCGCCGCCCAAGTGCGGTTTGTCACGGTTCATAATGGTTCGACGAGGATGGATAGGCGCTAAAAAACGATAACGGTTTATAACGATTGGAAGGCCGTCCTAAAGTACCTATGTAGTAAAATAAGGAACGTGTTGAAGGGCGGCGCTGGTATGGGCTCGGAAAGGAAACCAGATCCCTCTCGTAAGCATCATAGCCGCGGCGTTCGTCCTGCTGGCGCTTTCGACAAAACCGCGAGATGTGACCTCCAATGCCACAATAATAACACATTGGGCGGGAGGAGCGCCAGGGGGCGTAAAATGCAGGTACAGTTGCACGGGGTGTAAAGGCTGCTACGTCGTTCTGAGGAACCGGAAGGGCACGCTGAGCGACGGAAGGTTGCATGGCAGCAAATTGGGCGTACGTGACTTGGTGCTGGAAGGTGGTCCAATCAGGCAAGGCGCTCTCATGGTTAAAGAACCACGTCTTCGCGACATAGGACAGGTAGAAGGCGACGTGGCGAAGTTCTTGAGTGTCGTCCCAGTGGTTGTACCCACTCACTCGGTCATAGTTCTCCAGCCAGTCCTCGACATCGTCGCGCGGGAGACCAGAGAATATAGTGGGGTCACGCTGCGGGGCGGTAACGGTCCATGCGGAGGCGGCTGGTTGGGGGGCAGAGGGGTGATGCCGGAGGCTCCGGGTTGCGGTACTTGGGTCATGGCAGTGGACAGGCGGAGCAAACGGCGACCAGAACGAAGCTATAGTGGAGCTCGACGTCATAGAGGTCTAGGGGATCGAAAGCAGCCTCCACCACTTTGTAAGGCAGCCGCACAGCTGTTGTCTCGACGCCTTTATTCAGCTGAGCCACGCGCTGAACGAAGACGACGCGCACAGCGGTGAAGAAGATGAAGCATGAATATTGTACTCACAGTACCGCCATCTGCTCTTTCCTCCGTAGTCTCCTCTCCTAAAGCGCTTGTTGTTTTCTTTACTTTTTTGCTTGCGAAAGCAAGTCGACGGTGGCGCCCTTAGAAAGTCCCCGTTGAATCTCTCAAGCCGGGCGCGCGCCGCCACCGCCGCCGGGCGACTGCGGCTGCGCAGAGTGACTTTCAACTATAGACCTTTTCACAAAACGGCGTTTGAGTAGCGCCGATGATGATGATGATATAATGGCATCCCCTTTGAAACGCGGCGGCGACAAATAGTCACCTAGCCTGCTTGATTTATTAAGGTATACTATACATGTTCTTTATCTAGCATTTTTGTATACCTCTCATTATTATTTTTCTTTTTAAAAAATTTACCTTGTGCCACTGCCTATGATTTCAAGAGATCAGGTCGTATCCATATTTTCCCTGCTTTTTTTCCACCAGTACTCCAATCGTCTCGTGCTCGTCTCTACGGCTGATCTGTTTATGTTTCCTTCCACGTTGAAACCAAGCGCTTCTGGGAGTTGCACGTCACCTACGGTTCTCGCTGGGTGGATCCCGTCGCATTCCATCAGGATGTGCTGAGTGGTTTCTGGATCTTTACTGCAGCATGCACATGTCTCATCTAGTTCCGAAAATTTGTTCCGATATGTTTTCGTCCTTAGGCAACCGGCTCGAGCCTCAAATAGCAAGGCACTGCCCTTTGTGTTATCGTACAGATTTTCCCTTCTAATTTCTTTCTTCTCATTCTTGTAAATCTCCATTGTCCTTTTTGTTTCCATTCTTTGCATCCAATTCACGGTCTCTATTTCTCTCACTTTCTTTCTGATGACTCCTGGTTGTCTATTTGCAGTTTCGATTATCCTGTACTTGGTTGCCAACTTCCTTGACCTCTTCCTCCATTCTGTGTCCACGCTTTTCATGTAGAGATACTTGTGCACTTTAGCCACCCATTTATTTTCATCCATGTTCCTGACTATTTCTTCAAAACTAATTTTGCCCTGTGCTTCTGTGACTTCAAAAGAGGCCCAACCCATGTCACCCTGCAATGCCTGATTTGCGGTATTACCGTGGGCTCCCAAAGCCAACCGGCCTACTGATCTTTGGTTAACTTCCAAACCCGCCAATATATCAGATTTTAAGCATATAATGGCATTTTCGAATGTTAGCGCTGGCACCATTACTCCTTTCCAAATTCCACGCACCACCTCATACTTATTGTGGCCCCACAGTGCTCTGTTGCATTAATGCTGCATTCCGCTTCCCCTTTATTTTATAATTTTCTTGGTGGTTGTTTGAGTAATTCTTTCCTTCGTTTATGTGTATGCCGAGGTACTTATATTGCTTCACTATGGGTATTACTTGCTGTTGAATTGACACCACGAAGTTATTCGTGTGTTCATTAAAGATCATAATTCCCGATTTCTCTGTGCTAAACTTAAGGCCTAGATTTGCCGCTGCATTCCCACAGATATTCGCAAGTATCTGTAAATCTTTTTTATTGTCCGCTAGTAGCACAATGTCGTCTGCGTGCATCAGTCCGGGGACCTTCTGTTGCACCATTTGTCTATTACGCATGTAAGATAAATCAAAACCTAATTCGCTGTTTTCCAGTCGTCTTTCTATAACCTTGACGTAAAGCGTGAACAACAATGGTGACAGAGGGCATCCTTGCTTCAATCCTTGGTGAATTCCCACCATTTCATTTCCTTTTCTACCTTACCATACCACTTGTACTTGGTTGTCTCTATATATCTCCCTCAGCAGCTCCACGAAATCGTCATCTATGCCTACGTATTCAAGAATATCCCACAACAATTCACTGTCTACGTTGTCATAAGCTCCTTTAATGTCTAGAAATCCTATCCATAAAGGTCTTTTCTGAGCTACTGAAATCTCTATGCACCGAGTTAGTACAAACATATTGTCTTCTAAGCGTCTGCCTGACCTGAACACATTCTGTAGTTCCCCCAATACATCGTTTTTCTCCACCCACTTTGACAGTTCTAATTTTATGGCTTGCATTGCCATTCTATATATCACCGACGTTACTGTAACTGGCCTGTACGAGCTCGTCTTATCCTTATCTCATTTGCCTTTGTAGATGAGATTTATCTTGCTTTCACGCCATCCAACGGGAATTTTCTTTGTTCTAATCACTTGCTCTGTGGCATTAGTCAGCAGTGCCTTGCTTTTTGGACCGAGGTTTTTGATTAGCTGTATTGGGATTTCATCGGGTCCTGTTGCCGTGTTGTTAGGTACATTTTCTGCTGCCTTTTTCCAAAAAAGCTTTCTATGCTAAATTTTGATCTCTCTGGCCTCTCTGCTGTTGCTGGATCTGTTGTCCGAGCTACGCTTTTTCTCGTGCCGAAGTTATCCCTAATAACGTCTGTGATGTACCGCATCGCATCATCTCCTTCGTAGATGTTACCGTCTTCATCCCTTATAGCCGTTTGCGAGTTTTTAGTTGGAGCTCCGAGTGCTTTAATATGGTTCCAGAATCTTTTTGGAGCGCCTTTGTCTCTTTTGTGAATGTTATGCACCTAACGTTCGCTTGCGCATTTAATTTTCTCTTGCACGAGCTCACTCGCTACCCTTTTCTTTTCTCGGTATGTATTCCATCTAAGGAGCACCTCTTCTTGTAATCCCAACTTTTTGGCTTCTCGATGAGCCCTAGATGCCTCTTTACGCTCTTCTATAGCTTGTTGTATTTCCTTGTTCCACCAATTACGTGGTTTCCTCTTGCCAATCCAACAATTGTTTTGCCGTGTCCGCCTTATTTCATGCTGCATAACGTCCACCAGTTCCTTATATTCCGAGACTGCTGTAGGAAAATCCTCAATTTTCTTCTCTATGTTGTTTGCGATCTCTGTTATTTGCTCGTCATTCATTTTTAAAAACTCTGAGGCTATGGGTTCATGTTCTGCGCTAGTATCTCGCCCAAACTTTATTGCTAAACGTCTATGATCGCTTCCCAGGCTTTTTTTTTCATTTTCGTCTATTATCATTTGGTCTAGTTGTTCGTAGACCATTTCCAAGACTAAGGTGTAGTCGATACATTACTGCCTGTTTCCGCATTGCCACGTTACCGGTCCATGACACTTATTCTCCCTGTTAACTACTATAAGGTTCTGTTCATCACACAGATCCAGCACTAGAGAGCCGTTGTAATCAGTATATCCGTCTAACTCGTCCATGTGTGCGTTCATATCTCCCACTAATATCACCTGGCCCGATTTACTGAACTCATTAATATCGCTTCTAATGCAATCAACCAATTCCTTATTTTTTTCTCTGCTATCACTACCTGTCCATAGACAAGCTACTCCCAGCCACGTCTTTTTACCTTGCCATGTGCCACTAATCCATAAATGCTCTTTACATGTCTCGTTTACCCTTTGCCGCTTCAGACCTCGCCTAATTAGTACGCCTATGCCTCAGCCTTTCCTTGACCCGGTCATTCTGTTGCACCCTTCCCATACAAAATTTTGAATAACAGGTGGCTGCTCCAAATCTCTTAGATGCGTTTCGGTCAAGGCGTATACGCTAATCGCTTCATCATTCACCTGCGCTTGAATTTCCAGCCATTTTTCCTGCTTGCGACCAGCCTGCATGTTAATGTAGAAAATTTTACCTTCTGTATTCTTATCCTTTCTGCGCCTTTTCCTGAGTCCTGGTCGTCTAATTCTGCCCTTTGCTGGTGTTTCGCTACGTTCAATACTTAATCCTGCTTCCTGATTGCCTGGGGCCCGCCTAAAAAAGCTACAGCTCGCGCTGCGAATCGACGTCCGACCGGTGTTGCTACCCTTTCGCTAAAATGTATCCCGTCACGCACAAAACCGCATTCGCGGCCTGCTCGGTGCACTTCTCGGTTGATGTCAATGGCCGTAAAATTCATTCCTTTAGCTAGAGTCCAAAATTTCCCTGTTTACTGCAAGAATTGCCCTTTCCCTTTCATAGCCCTGCCTTTCAACCTCTGGCACCGTGCACACCGCGATTTGCACTTCCTTTGAAACATTCCGCAGGTCGGTGACCCCTTTGGCTATTTTCTTTGTGATCCCTGCTCCTCGTCCGTGCAGTACATCAATCACTCCATCCATTATCACCACTAGGTGTCTCTCCTCCATTGTGTCCCATGCTTTTTTTCATGCTTTTTCACTTTCGTTGTCTTCTCGCTTAGGTGAAAGTAGGTAACAAATTGTTTTCTTTTTATTTCTTTTTGTCACATCCACGCCTTGTTAGTACGACATGATGGTTGGTACTCGGGGAAACCCGCGCGGGCGTTGTTCTGAGTGCGAGCGTTCTTACGCGTTGGAAGAAACGCGGTTTAAGTCTGCACGCGAGGCGAACGGTGCCGATTTTATCTGTAGGATGTGTGTGCTAGGGTCGCGGCTAGACCGTCTCGAGCAAGAGAAAGATAAGCTAGCTAAGCGGGTTGGAAAGCCTGAAAAGGAACTTAAAAGTGAGCAGAAACAGAGGGAGGAGGTAGAAGACAAGCTAGTTAACGTAGAGATGCAGCTGAGGGCCACCATTCAGTAAAGCAATGGTGAACCCATCGAGGCCAGCACCGTGAATGGAGCTGGCTCCGATGCGAATGCAGAGACAGCCGAACCCGGAACCGTCAGTGATAGTCACGAGGGGGATACCACTGACGCAGCCGCGGAAGAGAACAAAGGCAAGGGCAAGGATAAGACAGGAAGGGAGGGCATTGTGACCTCGGGGGCAGCTTTCGGCGGTGAGAGGGAAGAAAAGCGTTGAGTAGTCTTTGTTGGGGATTCCAACATGCGTAGAGTAGAACCGGCGATAACAGAGAGTGTAGGTGCAGGCGAACAAGTCCAGGTTAGCGCGCTTCCGGGAAAGCCGATTAGAGAGGTGATAGCGAAGGCCAGGAACGCATGTGTGACACAATATAGGAGAGACACCTAGTGGTGATAATGGGATGAGTGATTGATGTACTGCAGGGACGAGGAGGAGGCATCACAAAGCAAATAGCCAAACGGGTCACGACCTGCGGAATGTTTCAAAGGAAGTGCAAATCGCGGTGTGCACGGTGCCAGAGGTTGAAAGGCAGGGCTATGAAATTGAAAGGGCAATTCTTGCAGTAAACAGGGATATTTGGACTCTAGCTAAAGCAATGAATTTTACGGTCTTGGACATCAACCGAGAATTGCACCGAGCAGGCCGCGAAGGCGCTTTTGTGGTTGACGGGATACATTTTAGCGAAAGGGTAGCAACAGCGGTCGGACGTCGATTCGCAGCGCGAGCTGTAGCTTTTTTAGGTGGGCCCCAGGCAATCAGGAAGCAGGATTAAGTATTGAACGTAGCGAAACACCAGTAAAGGGCAGAATTAGACGACCAGGAGTCAGGAAAAGACGCAGAAAGGATAAGAATAAAGAAGGTAAAATTTGCTACATTAACATGCAGGGTGGTCGCCAGCAGGAAAAATCGCTGGAAATTCAAACGCAGCTGAATGATGAAGCGATTAGCGTGTTCGCCTTCACCGAAACGCATCTAAGAGATTTGGAGCATCCGCCCGTTATTGACAATTTTGTATGGGAAGGGTGCAACAGAATGACCTGGTCAAGGAAAGGAGTAGGCGTACTACTTAGGCGAGGTCTGAAGTGGCAAATGGTAAACGAGACATGTAAAGAGCATTTATGGATTAGTGGCACATGGCAAGGTAAAAAGACGTGGCTGGGAGTAGCTTACCTTTGGACAGGTAGTGATAGCAGAGAAAAAATTAAGGATTTGTTGATTGCATTAGAAGCGATATTAATGAGTTCATTAAATCGGTCCAGGTGATGTTAGTGGGAGATATGAACGCACACATGGACAATTTAGACGGATATACTGATTACAACGGCTCTCTAGTGCTGGATCTGTGTGATGAAAAGAACCTTATAGTAGTTAACAGGGAGAATAAGTGTCATGGACAGGTAACGTGGCAATGAGGAAACAGGCAGTCATGTATAGAATACGCCTTAGTCTCAGAAATGGTCTACGAACAACTAGACCAAATGATAATAGACGAAAATGGAAAAAAATAGCCTGGGAAGCGATCATAGACGTTTAGCATTAAATTTTTGGCGAGATACTAGCGCAGAACATGAACCAATAGCCTCAGAATTTTTCAAAATGAATGACGAGCAAATAACAGAGATCGCAAACAACATAGAGAAGAAAATTGAGGATTTTCCTACAGCAGTCTGGGAATATAAGGAACTGGTGGACGTTATGCAGCATGAAATAAGGCGGACACGGCAAAACAATTGTTGGATTGGCAAGAGGAAACCACGCAAGTGGTGGAACAAGGAAATAAAACAAGCTATAGAAGAGCGTAAAGAGGCATCTAGGGCTCATCGAGAAGCCAAAAAGTTGAGATTACATGAAGAAGAGGTGCTCCATAGATGGAATACATACCGAGAAAAGAAAAGGGTTCCGAGTGAGCTCGTGCAAGAGAAAATTAAATGCGCAAGTGAACGTTGGATGCATAACATTCACAAAAGAGACAAAAGCGCTCCAAAAAGATTCTGGAACCATATAAAAGCACTCGGAGCTCCATCTAAAAACTCGCAAACGGCTATGAGGGATGAAGACGGTAACATCTACGAAGGAGATGATGCGATGCGGTACATAACAGACGTTATTAGGGATAACTTCGGTGCGAGAAAAAGCGCAGTTCAGACAACAGATCCAGCAACATCAGAGAGGCCAGAGAGATCAAAATTTAGCATAGAAAGCTTTTATTGGAAAAAGGCTGCAGAAAATGTCCCTAACAACACGGCAGCAGGACCCGATGAAATCCCAATACAGCTAATCAAAAACCTCGGTCTAAAAAGCAAGGCACTGCTGACTAATGCCATAGAGCAAGTGATTAGAACAAAGAAAATTCCCGTTGGATGGCGTGAAAGCAAGATGAATCTCATCTACAAAGGCAAAGGATATAAGGATAGGACGAGCTCGTATAGGCCAGTTACAGTAACGTCGGTGATATATAGAATGGCAATGCAAACCATAAAATTAGAACTGTCGAAGTGGGTGGAGAAAAACGATGTATTGGGGGAACTACAGAATGGGTTCGGGCCAGGCAGACGCTTAGAAGACAATATGTTTGTACTAACTCAGTGCATAGAGATTTCAGTAGCTATGAAAAGACCTTTATGGATAGCATTTCTAGATATTAAAGGAGCTTATGACAACGTAGACAGGGAATTGTTGTGGGATATTCTTCAATACGAAGGCATAGATGACGATTTCGTGGAGCTGCTGAGGGAGATATATAGAGACAACCAAGTACAAGTGGTATGGGAAGGTAGAAAAGGAAATGAAATAGTGGGAATTCACCAAGGATTGAAGCAAGGATGCCCTCTGTCGCCATTGTTGTTCACGCTTTACGTCAAGGGTATAGAAAGACGACTGGAAAACAGCGAATTAGGTTTTGATTTATCCTACATGCGTAATTGACAAATGGTGCCAAAGAAGGTGCCCGGACTGATGTACGCAGACGGCATTGTGCTACTAGCGGACAATAAAAAAGATTTACAGATACTTGCGAATATCTGTGGGAATGCAGCGACAAATCTAGGCCTTAAGTTTAGCACAGAGAAATCAGGAATTATGATCTTTAATGAACACACGAGTAACTTCGTGGTGTCAATTCAACAGCAAGTAATACCCACAGTGAAGCAATATAAGTACCTCGGCGTACACATAAACGAAGGAAAGAATTACTCAAACAACCACCAAGATAATCTGAAAATAAAGGGGAAGCGGAATGCCGCAATAATGAAACACAGAGCACTGTGGGGCCACAATAAGTATGAGGTGGTGCGTGGAATCTGGAAAGGAGTAATGGTGCCAGCGCTAACATTTGCAAATGCCATTATATGCTTAAAAACGGATATATTGGCGGGTTTGGAAGTTAACGAAAGATTAGTAGGCCGGTTGGCTTTGGGAGCCCACGGTAATTCCACAATTGAGGCAGTGCAGGGTGACATGGGTTGGGCCTCTTTTGAAGTCAGAGAAGCACAGAGCAAAATTAGTTTTGAAAAAAGGCTCAGGAACCTGGATGAAAATAAATGGGCGGCTGAAGTGCACAAGTATCTCCACATGAAAAGCGTAGACACAGAATGGAGGAAGAGGTCAAGGAAGTTGGCAACCAAGTACAGGATAATCGAAACTGCAAATAGACAACCAGGAGTCATCAGAAAGTGAGATAAATAGAGACCGTGAATTGGATGCAAAGAATGGAAACAAAAAGGACAATGGAGATTTACAAGAATGAGAAGAAAGAAATTAGAAGGGAAAATCTGTACAATAACACAAAGGGCAGTGCCTTGCTATTTGAGGCTCGAGCCGGTTGCCTAAGGAAGAAAACATATCGGAACAAATATTCGGAACTAGACGAGACATGTGCATGCTGTAGTAAATATCCAGAAACCACTCAGCACATCCTGATGGAATGCGACGGGATCCACCCAGCGAGAACCGTAGGTGACGTGCAACTCCCAGTAGCGCTTGGTTTCAAAGTGGAAGGAAACATAAACAGATCAGCCGTAGAGATCAGCAAGAGACGATTGGAGTACTGGTGGGAAAAAAGCAGGGAAAATATGGATACGACCTGATCTCTTAAAAGCATAGGCAGCCGCACAAGGTAAATTTTTGAAAAAGAGGAATAATAATGAGAGGTATACAAAAATGCTAGATAAAGAACATGTACAGTATACCTGATTAAATGGAGCAGGCTAGGTGACTATTTGTCGCCGCCCCGTTTCAAAGGAGATGCCAATAAATCATCATCATCACCATCATCAACCACATGTGTTCCTTGGCCTTCGCTATCACCTCTCTAATCGGCTTTCCCGGAAGCGCGCTAACCTGGACTCGTTCGCCTTACCTACCCTCTCTGTTATCGCCGCTTCTAGTCTACGCATGTTGGAATCCCCAACAAAGACTACTCGACGCTTTTCTTCCCCCTCACCACCCAAAGCTGCCCCCGAGGACACAATTCCCTCCCCTCCTGTCTTATCCTTGCCCTTGGCTTTGTTCTCTTCGGCGGCTGCGTCAGTGGTATCCCCCTCGTGACTATCACTGACGGTTCCGCCACTGCCTCCCGGCGTGGCGGGTTCGGCTGTCTCTGCACTCGCATCGGAGCCAGCTCCATTCACGGTGCTCGCCTCGATGGGTTCACCATTGCTTTGCTGAATGGTGGCCCTCAGCTGCATCTCTATGTTAATTAGCTTTTCTTCTACCGCCTCCCTCTGTTTCTGCTCAATTTTAAGTTCCTTTTCAAGCTTTCCAACCCGCTTAGCTAGCTTATCTCTCTCTTGCTCGAGACGGTCTAGCCGCGACCCTAGCACACACATCCTACAGATAAAATCGGCACCGTTTGCTTCGCGTGCAGACTTAAACCGTGTTTCTTCCAACGCGTAAGAACGCTCGCACGCAGAACAACGCACGCGTAGGTTCCCCGAGTACCAACCATCATCTCGTACTATCCAGGCGTGGATGTGACCAAAAAAAAACAATTTGTTACCTACTTTTACCTAAGCTCGAAGACCAAGAAATTGAAAAAAAAAGCATGAAAATAAGTTATAAAGATTGCTTTGCTAGGCTAACCCTCCTACAAAAAACAAAACAAAGAGGAACTATAAAATAAGAAAACTTATCTCTATGGCACGCTGCTCCTGCTGCGCTGAAACGACACCTCAACTCGACACGTCCGCTCCCGTCGGCTTCACTCGAGAGAGAGTGAAGCCGACCCGATAGGGCGACGCCTAGCGTCAGAACATGTTATGTCCCCATTTTGCACTGTGAGCCTTGCGAGAGTAGGCCGTCCGCACTTGGGTTATGTGATCTTCGCCGAGCATTATTTCGATTGTTTTCTTCCGCTTCACTTGTCTTGTTCCGCTTGACTTGTTACATGTTTCACGTGCTCGTTTGAGCACTCATTGTGAAGTGTAATGGCAACAGCAAACCTAGCCAGTGGATGTGGCGTTTTGTCGTCGGTAGCGGCGGTAGCCGCGTCTGCTTCGTCGAGACTTGGCGTTCTAATCAGCGCTATTTTTCATTGTTATTGCTGGGCACATGTGATTATAGTCGTCGATTGAATCTGATCACCATTACGTTTCGCGGTTGAGGGTTACCTCATTTAGCGAAAGCAGGTGCGTACGTAGCTGTCGGGCAATGCTTAGAATCAGGCGCCGCGGCGGACCGCCGACGCGTGTCAGCGGTTAGTAGATATGCGGTGGTTACTCCATACGATTCCGACGCAACTCAACAGCTCAATCATGCAAAATTTATTGGATCTGGTGCAGCGCAGGGTGCTTATAACCAAAGGTCAAAGCAGAAGCGTAGCGCTCGAGCAACGCTGTACCTGCAGCGAACTGACGCGCGACAGTGTTCACAGATGCCAGCGCAACTGATACAGCCGAGGTGCTAGATTTCGAAATTACCTTTATGTGCAAGGCCGGGCAGGGCGCGTGTGAACGCAGGCACAATGTTTTGGTGGACATAAGGATTGCATACATCTTCCATAATACACGATTTTTCCAGATCGTTGCGAAGTGTATTTACCGACTATAGTTCTCTTGCAGAATGCTTCAATTTGTCTCATACCGGTGTCACACGGCCACTTTTGATAGCGATCGAGCCCGATCTGGATCAGAATGTTCGAGCGCGATTGGCTCCCTAAGCTTCCACAAATTGAGCAAAGAAGCCAATCGCGACCGAGAAATTCGATCCAGATTGGGCTCAATCACGATCAAAAGTGCGCCGTCTGACCCCCGTATTAGGCACTGGAATGAAGTCGTGTTTGAAATAATAACAAATGTAGCCTCTGCCACTACATACGAGAAAATATTGCATCGAAGAGCTGACAATTCTCGCAACCTATTGGAAATCTTCCAAAAGGGCTTACCAAAATGCGCTATTTATGATGTGTGAATTGGTTCATATTAGACTGAAATGCTAAGTCCTCAGGTGGTGCAGGAAGCAGGCCGGTGAAGCGTGAACGTACCACATCGGCAGTGTTCTTGCGGAGTGCTGTGTTGTGGACAAACCATAGTCCCCGATATCGTTATTTTCCGCTGGTTGTTTCTGCACCCATAAATTGCACAGTGCTGGCCTGTAGCCTTTTGATGAGTATGTGCCATTATTTACGAGCGTAAGTCATTCGTGGCACAAATAAACGGAAACATCAAAGGAAAGCTACCACTCCGTACGCAAGCGCAAGGCAGGCTCAAAATCCAGACCAAACAAGCAACACTCACACACACTCTCGACGCCAGACCGTCGGAAGCGCCCTCGTGAAAACGTCCATATAGTGTACTAGAATACAGTTGAGTGGGACGAGCGGCTGGGGCGAGCGGCTTTGCAGTGAGGCGCCTGACGTGGAAAAATACTGTGGCGGCGTTGCGATCGAAGTGGATTAAGTGGATTGGGCCGCATCAAGGTCGCGCCGTTTCAAACTGCAGGCGATACTGCTCGGCAGGGTCATTCGTACTACTTCGTGCACTGGTATTTGCGCTCAGACCGCTGAAATGGTGTCCATAATTGTATATGACATGTATTTATGAATTAAGAGTAAATGTCTTTCTTTCTGTTCTTTATTTTACTGCATTTTTAATGCCACTCGGTGATTGCCCGTGCATTGCGGCCGCAGTGTCGGCTTTCATTCTGCTGTGTTATTGTACGGTTCCCTTTGGAGACCAAATATTTTTCTCGTTCTTCAAGCAGCATATATCTCTCGTGTGTATTGTTGCGCATATAGTTTTGCATCAGTAGGCCTTGCGAAACGCAGACGAAGAAACATATGTAACCTTCCTGCTTGCCGCTTCACACAAGTAAAGCATATCTGTCTCATCCGGAGCCATATCTGGCTGATGGGGCTTCAGCCCCGACCTCCGAAATTTTTTCGTGCTGGCATGCACCGCCGACCGAAACAACCACCGGTGCTGGGAATCATTCTGAATTTTGTCCACAATGTCTTTTTCACACTCGAAAAGACGTTTCGGCGCGAACATTGCGAACTCGGGCTGGATTTCGTGGCAACGCACTTGCACCTGGAGTCACATAACGCTAGAAGCCCCATCCGAGCACAAAGTCTCAAGGGCTTTTCGATAGCGAGCCGGTGCGTCGCGGCATCGCGCAGCGGCTGCGGAATCTAAGGGGCGCATGTATTTTAATTCCAAAACGTTATGGGTATAAAGTTCTGATAAACTTTTGACGCGAAAGGTGCACTGACATTTCCAAAGGCGTGCTTTAGATTTTCAATTCTGGAACTTTATGGGTTTAACGTTCTTAATAAACTTGGGCCAACATGCGCGTCCTCGTGTCCAAGCCGTTCCAGAAATGGAAGCACAGGCTCGCAATCTTCCACACATACGAAAATACTAAATATCACCGTGACTGTCAGCTGGCAGCTGATAATTTTCTGCAAACATTTTCAGGAAGCGCGCCCAATGTGATCGATCAGCTGGACCCTGGCAGGCAAAGTGAAGTAAGAGAAAAAAGAAGAAAGATAATGGCCTTTATTGAGTCTGTTCATTTTTGCGGGCGGCAAGGTCGGGCTCTCCGTGGCAATCGGGACAGTGGTCTAGAGATGGGTCGCTCAGGAGCGAGCCGGATCTTGTGAGCGGCTCTTTTTAAAGAGCGAGTGAGCGGTCGTTCAGTAAAAATGAGCGGCGGTTCTTTTGGAGAAAGGGAGCCGGTTCTCTGGCGTTCAGAAAGCCGTGCCGATACGTTCCGTCAGAGCCGGGTCTTCTGCTGGGTTAGGGTGCCTCGATGCCAGCGGCCCCCGTGCGGGTGGAGACAACCCCGCTGGCGCCGCCATATTGAATCACACGAGCTCAGACTCAGCTACGCTTGCGTTCATAAATAGTGTTACTCGCGGCGCACTTCCAAGTGCTTTGCCTTGATGAGAATTTTTTTATCGGTTTCGCATCTGCACATCTTTATAACCAATAGCCGTCGAAGGTCCAAGACGTAAATGTATGGCGCCGGGAACATGCCCCAAGTTGCCTAATTCAATCCCATTTAAATGCCGTGTGTATGTTTAAAATACGCAGTATTTTTTTGCGCTTCGATGCTTGGTATATAACGTTTGCGACCCCCTGTGTGTGGAAGTTTTTCTTTTTCGCTGTTGTATTTTGGTTTACACGTCACGTTTCCTTTACCGTAGCCAGCCACTCGCGCATGGCGGTTAGCTTCCCTTGCGTTGCGCGTGCTCTTCGCGTTCGTTGCAATTATTTGACGATATCTACGCGCAATTTTGCTTTTTTTTTTGCCCACGCAACCGTGTGCTGACAGGATTAAGCTGGTGTAAAAATAACCACGATGTGAAAATAAGGTTTAGTTAGTGCTGTAGAGAAAAATGTAACGTAACTTGTCTGTGCCAATCTTGCGTAGTACACACAAGAAACCAAACGATGCACAAAATGCATTTACTTAGTAATGTCTAGTACAGTCAATCTTGAAAGAGACAAGTACATGAAAAATGATATGTACTGTGTGGCGCCTGCAGGTTATGTTGAAAGACGAGATAAAAAAAAATTCGCAAGGTAGGCTCGACACACACAATTCGGGATAGGGAGAGTTTCTTTAATTTATTCATTACATTGGGGGGGGGGGTGATTTCAAGTGAGTACATCAACTTTATTACACACAATATAAATCGAACACAAGAATACAAACAAGAAAACGCAACCGCGGGTAATATTAATCAAGATATCCAGCCAGAATACATCAGCTACCATCGAATACGTCGCATCAGCCAAATACATCGATGGCGAGTACAGAACTTTTTATAAATAACCATTAGAACACTGATAACAACATTGAAAAAAATAAATAACACTGCATACATATCGCGTACAAAAACAGTAAATGAAACTAGGACAGTCAAATACAGATTAGCAATGTTTTTCACTTCGAAAATATAGTCCATGATGATGTAGGGCTGTTGACGTTAACAGACGGCGCCCATCCTGTCGATATCCCTCGTACTGGTCCTTCTTCAATGTGTTTCTAAGTACAAGTAAAACAACAAAAGTAATTATTGATATGAAAAGTTGCCTTGTAAATACAGAAAACCCATTACAGTGCTGAAAAATAAATTTTCGCAGAAGTAATGCTGTATTACCTCGCTTCACACGTTTCGAAGAAATGCACAGGCTACAACAGACACCATGCCAGAAAGCGCCGAAACATTTTGGACCCATGATGCCCCTTAACTCTACTACACCTGGGCATACCGTGCACAGGCATTTAAAGACCGTCACAGTACCCACCACGATCGGGAATGAGCACGAATGACCATCGGCTTACGAGCACCACGCTACAAATATAATCGTCTAAAAATCATCTATATAACGTAACAACCTAAGATCCGCAATATATCTGCTGAGAAATCAGAGAAAATCACAATGCTTTGCTTGCCACGTACACAACAGCCGCTCTCCCCAGAAGAAGCTCTGCGTTCTTTAGTCCCAAATAACCAGTAGCGAAAAAAGAAACCGAGGGAAAAAAAAGAAACAAGAGACACACGATGTGTGCTTCCCGTGAAAAAGTAAAATAGGTGGTTTTCATGACGATTTGTAGCTAATGTAAGGCTATTTCGCGGCGAAGCATGTTCGTCAGTCCTTAAAATAAGGGTACTACTCGCATAGACTGCGCCGATCAAAACGCCAAAAGCCTATGCGACGCGCGCTCGCAAACCATAGGCTACTCAGACAGCATCGGTGCAGTGCTTAGTTCGCGAGCGAACGTAGTTACGTGAGTGAGGATCAGAGAATACTTTCTTATTTAAATGAAAAACACGGTCCGATAGTCTAAACTTTCTTGACACTTAATTACCTCGCAAATATGGGAGCTAGCCGTTGCCTTCCAGTGATACCGCTTTACTTGGGCTTCCCATCTCTTCCTTCGCTCTCGACGCGTAAAGGGCTTCCAACGAAGCCCTTTACGCGTCGATCCGGTGCACTTGGGAACACAACAGCCCTTCATGTCTACTCGATGCACTTGACAAGCTTGTCATTAATGTGGCTGAACACTGTCCAGCAAGTAGAAGCGTCAGCGAAGCATCCGCGCGCACGGTGTCTCGAACTAAGCACCGGCACCAAGCAATCGCAACCGCTCGCTGTGACTCGAGATGGCGTCGCGGCGAGAAAGCGGTGGCGCGGGTTCTAGCCACTGTAGCGCGGGGGCGGTCAAAGGTTGGCACCACCCTGAACGGCGGCGCTGGCATCGAGGCACCCTATGCTGGGTGCGACTTCCGCGCCATCTATTAGCGGCACGAGAAAGCAACTGCCCCTCCCGCCCTTTCTCGCAAGAGTCGCCTTCACCCCTCGCCTTCGGCTGAAGAACGAAAGAACCGCCGCTCACTTACTGAACCACGGCTCCCTCGCTCTTCAAAAGAGGGGCTCCTGAGCGCTCAGGAGCGAACCGCTCTTTTCGCCTCGGCTCCCTCGCTCTTCAAAAGACCCGGCTCAGGAGCGCTCTGGAGCGATCCGGCGCTCAGGAGCGTGCCGCTCTTTTCGCCACGGCTCCCTTGCTCTTCAAAAGATCCGACTCGCTCCTGAGCGCTCAGGAGCGAGCCGCTCTTTTCGCCTCGGCTCCCTCGCTCTTCAAAAGACCCGGCTCGCTCCTGAGCGCTCAGGAGCGGGCCGCTCTTTTCGCCTTGGCTCTCTCGCTCTTCAAAAGACCCGGCTCACTCCTGAGCGCTCAGGAGCGGGCCGCTCTTTTGAAGACCGAGGGAGCCGTCGTGGTTCAGTAAGTGAGCGTTGGTTCTTTCGGAGTGAGGAAGCCTGTTCTCTCTCCTTGAATCAGCCGTGCCGAACCGTTCCGTCAGAGCTGGGTCTTCTGCTGGGTTTCGATGTTTTTCGATTTCTGAACGACTAATGGTGGCCGGTGTGGGCCGACTCGCGCTACTGGTACTTGCTCGCAGTGTATGGTGTGCGCAGCAGCCCCTTGGTTTTTGTGCGTTGTATGGTGTGGCACCCGATGCCACCGAGTGGAGAAGTAAAGAAGTCTTAATTGGCAAAGGATGGTACCGTTCATTGCCTGCTGCTGGTCGAACGATGTTGCACGACTCTCACCGATCGCACATCGTGCGCTGGTCCAATAACACTTCGAAGATGGTCTTCCGTGTCCTTAAAGGGCCCCTAAGCCACCTCAGATATTTTTTGAACATTTCAAGTAAACTTGCAGCGAGTTCAGAATGCCGTCACGATCAACGATGCTAAACGCTGCAGCGCTACGGGCCACGGGAGCGCCACAAAGAAAAAAAAATGTTCTCCTCCCCTCGCCTTTCTGGTATCCCCAGCGGTCGTCACGATGTCAGCAGGGGGAATCTGGCGATGTCAACTGCTGGAAACGATGTCCATTGGTTGAACAAGAACCTGCGACTTCCGGTTAGTCTGCTAGCAGGTACGCGCGCTTTCTGCTCTTCCTCGTCGTGTTGCTCGTTTGTGCGCCCTTGCGAATCGGTAATTACAGCCAGCAACGCAAGTGCCAAAGCGCTCGCGTTTCAACACAGTCGTGCTTAGCGGTCTGATTAGCTGCGCGAACAGAGTGCGACAGTGTTGGCCTTTCCAGACGTGCGGGCAACACAGGGTCTATGGCGGTACGCTTCGCATAACACGGGCTGGCACCGCAGCAACAGCGGGTAGCCGAGAAGCGCTTAGTCCACGTTACCGGCACGGTAACTGAACGCACGCTGTTTGCCATTCGCGGGCTGCAGTTCGACTGCGGTTCTTGCTCGCGAACGGCGAGATTTCCTTGCCGTACGTAGAGAGGATGAGACCGGGACTCCTTTGTGCGGCAGATTCACCGCCGCTGATCGCTCGACGGCGCCGATATCGTCGCTAGGCCTTTTCTGGTTCCCTTCAAAGCTAAAACGGACGGCGCTTTGAAATGAAATACTATACGCTCACAAGCCGCAATATTTTCTTATCGTTGTTATCGCTCTTCGCAATACTTGTACACAAAGAAGAAAAATACGCTGATATTAGCGGCGCCGTCGGCTGCGATGCGAGCACAGCCAAGCCCGTCGTCTCCCGGCTGCAGTTGATGTTTTCGTTGCCGGTGGCGGAGGCGCGCAGGTTCGCGGTCGTCCATTGGGCTGTTGATGGTGCAGCGGGCGGGGCGCCGGCCGAGCTGCCGTCTACTTTGGACACCTCTCGCGCGGCAGACGTTCTACGGCACTTGCGGACGGTTCGCCGTCGGTATATGTGCCGCTAGCGTGGACGTGACCGGAAGTATGCAGTGTTTTGAGAAGCGCGTTGGCCATAGACTCTATGCGTTGGCGATGACGTATGTCACGTGACCTTTCGAGAAGCACTCGGCGAGGAGGGGAGACCAGCCGATAAGGAGAGTAGCGAAGGAAAGAGCGAAACGAGCGATGGCCGTTTTTCGATCATCAAACACGTGTAACTCCGCTATTATGGCACCATTTCGAAAAATTCTCGCGGCTAGCTGTTCGTTGTAGACTCGTGCACAACTGCAACACCACAACTAAATTTCGACCTCTGGGTGGTTTAGGGGCCCTTTAACGACAAGAGGTGAACGTACAGTTTACGTCCTGGTCTTCATTTGTGCTGATTAGTGTAGTCATGAAAATGTAGCCCATGACATCCACGTCAGTGCATTTTCTGAGCGTGTATCATTAGCACGTCAATAAAATGAGGCCAATGATCTGTTGTGTTGTAATAGAACTTCATTTCTTTTTTTTTCTTTTTTTTGTCCTGGTGTATGATGGCATGATCGCCAGTATCGCGCGTGCACTCAAGAGAAAAAAAACGAAAGGTACGTGCGGCAGTTTTGTGGATCTTTCGTATGATTTTTGTATTGTACTTCAAGAAATGATTTCTACATTCATTTTGCATGGCGTTACAGCTTACTCATATTATAGTGAACGTACGTATGTGAATAAATGAATAGAGCTCAAACATATAGTACAATCATTTTGTGTTCTGAGTTTGACAAAAGTTGATTTTAAAGTACCACAAAAACGGACAAGCTTCTGTAATGACGATGAAGTTACATATTTTTTTCTGAAAAAAGTACGTCGCATTCTGCCTGTCACAGTATCATAAGCATTTTATCCCCAATATCAGAAAAGAAAGCTTCATTGCAACTAAAAATTCACGCTTTTAATATATGTAAAAATATTGTCTAAACATAGCGAAAATACGAATAACACGGTTATTAAATTATGCATATATCGTTTTTTTTCAAAGCCACTTAACTATAGAATATGCATAACACAGGTTACACGTTTAGGTGAACCGGTGAGCCGTTCAAATGAACCGGTTCATTTCAGTGAGCTGAGTCGTTCCGAGCCGCTCACTGAAGTGAGCCGTTTTGCCCATCTCTACAGTGGTCCTATGGATTTAAGCAAAGCCCCCGCTGAAAATGCTGGTATTTTCAGAGCGCCTTTTCACATGCGAGCTGATTGTGGAGATACATATCGGAAGAACCATTTGTAAAGTTGCCCCAGTAATGCCTCGTATTTAAGCCAAGATGTACAAAACCAAATAATAGAAAATTGTGGTGAAATTATTAAAGAAATCCTAGATGCAAAAGTAAACGCTGCAGGCTGTTTTCCGTACTTGCTGACGAAACGACGGATATTGTTGGAATCGAACAGCTTACTGTTTGTGCCAGGTATCTAAACAAGGATGCCAACGATATAGAAGAAGGGTTGTTAGGTTTCAGCACAGGAATAGATGCCCTCTCTCATTGAGATTGCAGGTTATATGTAAATCTGTACAAACTGCTGCAGATTCTAGTCACCTTCCAATGACCACTGCCAGTGCAGAGAGATTTTCAAACATGAGATTACTAAAAAACTACTTGCGCACTACAATGTCTGAGGAACGCATGATTATGCTGGCGCTTCTATGAGCCCACAGAGACGTCGGCATCAACATGTCCGAAGTTAGTGACCGCTTCGCTAAACTTCCCCGCCGAGTGAAGTTTGTCCTTTAGATAGCGAAGCAGCAAAAATCAATGCATGTATAAATGTATGTTCCTTCACGTCCATAAGCCCATAATTATGAAAACGTGTGACTGTTCATTAGCTTTTAAAACCGCAGAAATTTTCGCCGTTTATTGTAACCGTTAGCATCATGATCAAAATTATCATGCGAATACGAAAATTACGAGGACATCAATAACCAATTTTGACCGACCTTGCTCATTAAAATCCCGGCCCACGCGGCGTTTCCCCAAAACACAATAGGATTTTGGGTAGTTCAACTTGCCGCATCATCTGTGGCTTTCGTTTGTCATTTTCTTTCCTTTTTAGTTACCTGCTTCTACTGAACCGAAGCAATACCCTCTTTAATCTTGGGTGCAGAATGTTTGTTGCCGCTGTGCAGGCAGTTAAATTACACATATTCGTATTGATTTTTGCATTCTTCTTCTATTAGTCTACCCCTATGGTGCTGTCACGACCGCAGCATGGCCCAACTACATATAACGATTTCGGCGATCATAGTTTTGTTCTTTACTAAATCGTCTGTGTTTCTATGGGTAACGTTTACTATCCGTGACTGCGCAACATGTTTATTTCTCTTGTTTGACGCATTATATACATAGACGTTTGCTTAGATACGTAGTTTTATTGGAGACTTATGCGTATACTTAAATATCTTGTTGCGAGGTTTTGTGCATACAAGCAGTGAACTTTGTTTCCAGCGACAGTTTTTTTTCGCCCTTTATCTTTGCATATTCGAGTCTATCTTCGCAATTGTAATGTATATTTTGCAGAAGTCCTGCTTTTCAGATGTATTCACTGTTGCAACTAAAATTTCGATGCAACTACTCACAATATACGACCGGTAACAGCTGCTCCTGCGCAATCCATTGCAACGAATGACAGCGTCACTGGGGTTTTTCCCTGGCCGTTGCATATGTACAAATATATATTTTTTAATTATTGGGTTTTACGTGCCAAAACCCCGATCTGATTATAAGGCACGCCGTAGTGGGGGACTCTGGAAATTTGGACCACCTGGGGTTCTTTAACGTGTACCTAAATCTAAGTACACGGGTGTTTTCGCATTTTGCCCCCATCGAAATGCGGCCGCCGTCGCCGGGATTCGATCCCGCGACCTCGTGCTCAGCAGCCTAACATCATAGCCACTGAGCAACCACGGCGGGTGTGTACAAAAATGTAAACATGGTTCTTGAATGACAAAGATTCCTCAAAATAATTGTCCTCAACTTGTTCATTTTATGGCCTTTACGTTTTCCATATCAGCTGCATGCACTGCTTTGCTGGTTTCGAACTGATATAGCTATATAGTTCGCATGATATTTTCTTGACTTATTAAAGAGACAAAAAAACGCGGAAGCATTGGTATCAGTTATTTCTGCCACAATTTTTGGGACATACGAATATATTCTTTTATGAAAAAATACATATTTTACTTGTCTTGACAGTGCATAGCGTTCAATAATCTGTGTGCAGCATCTAATCTATAATGGCATTGGCAATGCAATTATTATTCATGTATTTGATCCCTCAACACATTCTATAAGGAGGAGGCCGTGCTGCAACGTGAGCCCCCCCCCCCCCCCTCCCGAACAAAATTCCTGGCGACGCCACTGGTCGTGCCTCATACCGTGGAAGTAGGTCGTGGCCGCAGCCGAGGCGGGTGAACAGTGTCCGGGTGGCGCCATGCAGGACGCTCTCCAGCATATTGGTCAGGTGAACCTGAAAGGTATTCCACACAGAAGAACCGTACAGAAGAACACCAAAGAACAGCCTAGGCAGCACAAGGGCAGTGTAAAATGCGCGGAAAGCATCCGGGCCACCGGGTTTCGACTTGCGTACCACGAAACCGAGTGTGCGACGCGCTTTGGTTACTGTGATGGAGACGTGCCGTGAAAAAACAAGAGTGAGGGTGAACGTCACCCCTAGAATTGCAGCTGGAGGAAACATCGCGCAGGACACCACCATCAAGCGTATAAACGGGCCAGGTAGCTCTCTTGCTGTTGTGAAAACGGAGAACAACGCTCTTAGTTTTGCTGAGAGAGAGATGGTTGACTGATGCCCACCGGCAAACTCGGGTAAGTTAGTCGTGCAGGTATGCACAGTAGTTATCAGACGACGAGACAGGGGCCAAGATAGATGTGTCATCCGCATACTGCACCAGTAGGCTGTCGTTCGACTGCGGCATGCCGTTAACATAGAGAGAAAAGAGAGTCGGACCTAGCACAGAACCCTGGGGAACCCTAGAGAGGGCAAGGTAGCTCTTGGTGTGCGATCCGTGGTCCCACCCCGAAGCGTGCTAACCAGAGGAGCAGTGTGCCTTAAAAACCAGCTTGAGCTGCTTTTGTCACGAGAATAGCGTGGTCGAGTGTATCGAATGCGTTATTGAGATGTAATTGCATCAGGCCAGTCGGCATGCCACTGTCCATGTTGGAACTGACGGAATGTGCAACCGTGGCTAGGGCTGTCTCACAACTGCGATTGGGACGGAATCCGTGCTGAGAGGAAGCAAGAATGCGGTTCTGCTCAAAGAAGGCTATAATGACGCGGTTGACTAGATGCTCGAATCTCCTGCAAAGGATGGAGTTGATTGAGACTGGGCGATAGCTGTACATCTCACATGTGGGCTTCCCTCGGCCCTTGTGGACATGGGAGACAAAAGATTCCTTCCATTTCTGGTCTTTGGCCGTAATCCGTACGTGGAATATTTTCCCCGGTCGATACTTCAAAAAACAAAAGAAAAGATAGAAAGCCTGCGCGGTAGCCTAATTAGTGGCTATATAGTAGATACGGCGTTGCGCTGCTAAACTGTTGTTCGCGTGTTCAGTCAAGGTCACGGGATTCGATGGTAACGAAATGGAAAAAGGCTCGTGTACTTTTATTTAGGTGCACGTTAAAGAACCCCAGGTGGTGAAAACTAAACAGCGTGCCTCATAACATGGTTTTGCCACGTAAAACCGAAGAATTTGCTTAAATTATTGAACAAGAAAAAGTCACAGGCCTGCACAGCACACGCAGCACAGTCACAGCGTAAGCTGGTGGAGCGGCTCAAGAGTAGCTCTAATTTGAACACCATGCACAACAGGGTCTTCGCGGCAGTCTGTTGGCCTCGTTTAGACCAGAACGATCTCAACTGTCCGCCCGGCGTCGACGGCGAGCTGCGGCTTGTAATGCTCTCTGCAGCAGTCTGCTGAGCGCGATCAAGCCTTACAACTGCAACTTACATGTCGGGCAAGCCGCGTTTGAAGGTACCTTCACCAGATGGCGCCACCATACTGGCGGAGGCTCGGCAGCTCGGGAGCTCGTTGATTGCGCGTCTCGTCTGAATCGAATAACGTCGTCTGCGCCTGCGCGCGCTTCGTTTGCAGGTACCTTACCTAGATGGCACCACCATACTGGCGGAAACTCGGGTCTTCTGCGCCTGCGCGCTTGCCTTATAGGCACCCTGCAATGCAGTTTGAAGAACAGGGCGCGCCATCTGGCGACCCCAGCAAGAAGCTTGAAGGCGTTCGCGCGTGTGGGCCTTTCTTCGCTGCCATTGCTCAGCGCGGGTACAGCGTGGTCTTTTTGAGCTTTTGTATTTCGCGTCCGAAATACCTGCGCCTGTTTTCTGTAGTTTAAGATCCGATGGCGTCATCAGAACCGTGTGGTCGCACCCCTGTGAAGAAGAAAAGTGGGCGCAGGTACTGCTCTGTCAAAGACTGCCACAGTCGCGAAGGGACGCCAGGCGTGAGGCTGTACAGTTTTCCGTCAAAGCCTTGGGAGAAGTCACGAAGGCAAAAATGGATTATCGCCGTGCGACGAGTCAAGTGAGTGAATTCCTATTTGTAAACAGAAATCGCTGCACGTTACCAAAGCAGCCAAGGACGAGGTTCATTTTTCAGTTAGCAGCAATCGGGTAACAGTGAACGGGTAGTTTTTACGAGGCGGTCGCGTAATGTCACAGTTTATTGTTTGATCAATGTTTCATGGTTTGTAGGTTGATAATATTCTTGCATACTTTGGTTTAAAATTACGGAAATCGTTCTGACGAAATAAATGACATGCAATACGATATTTGGAACTAGTTTGCGACGCACTGTTCTCTCCCGTCTTGTGGCATTTGTTTTTTGAGAATGACGATGAAACTACTCGTAGCCGGGTTCATCGCAAGGAATGAAAAACTTCATGTTCACCGGAAGCCGCCCTCCGTTATGGTCGTGTTTTATTTTGTTTCGATGTTACATAATCTTCGCGGCGATGTCGTGGTTGACGCCGGCGGACAAGAAACGCCAAGGGTCCTGTGCTATCATGAGCGTTTCCTGTCCGCTGACCACTTTGCGCTGTTCATTAATGTTATTTATTCCTGGAATAAGGGACCCTACCACCTCGACTGCCAAGTCACTTCTTCAAATAAAGGTTTATTCATTCATTCATGTTGTAATAGTGCATAATCTACTGTACATCAAAAATGACGAAAATTTGTTACGGCACTCAAGCAGGGGATAAAACAGTGTGTATTAAGTTTGTGAGGTTAGTAATACTTAAACAAATAATTTTTAAAGTGCAGCGTGTTGTCGAGCTGTTTTAATCATGAACCTTTCAATGACTGACACTGCTACACCTGTTGCATCAGATGGATGGTAATTACTCATGTTTTACTGATTTCAGTTTTTAGGACTCCTCTTGCTGGCAGCCTAATCGAGATTCGAGGTTGTGTTCCAAACATTTTGTGAATGGCGAGAAAAGCACAATTGAAAACCAGCCAGGTTATGTACCAACAATATTCCCGACCGTGTACACGAAGAGGTCCACTTTATCTACTGCTCAGCTGGCTAGATTTAATAGGTAAGCTCCTCTCTGATGTGCTACTTGGGCTTGTTTGCATCAAAAGCTGGGACTCTTCAATATGTTACATCTTTTCCCATTTAGCTTCGCCATAATGCGGTTGTCTCTACAAATAAATGTGAATGCATGCATGTAGATGTGCCCAAAACAAAATCCATGTGTGTTTACAAGAAGCAGTAACATCCAAGCTTGTTAAACGTGCAGGTGGAAGCAGCGGCACTCTGGGTCATCTGCATCACCGGCTACTCCTGCATCAGCTGATACAGGAGCCATTGGTACCACCAGCCTTGCCACAGTTGATCTAGCAACTAGTACAGACCTGTTGTACGAGCGGAGCTCGACAGAGGGCTTGGATCTACTGTCCACTGTCGCTGCTGAGCTTTGCACTGCAGTAAAATCCGTGGTAAACTCCTGAAAATTTCGGAAACTGAAGTTGAATGCCTGAAATTGTACAGCTAAATATGTTCTTCGCTCTTATACCATGCTCAGTTACGCCTCCCTATGTAGCATAGGCAGCAAGTTAGCAGTGTTGTACTCTTATTGCTCATTCCCTTCTCATTTTTTCAGTGCAGCACTTGATACACAATATGTGACAGCATTTTTCTGGAGCGGCTAGTTTGAAATGTTTGTTTATCATCGATAAAGTTTTGTGTTATGACTGATAAAAATGAGGTTGCCACTGTAACCCAACATGGATGTATTTATTCTTTCTTACTGCAATTTTACGCAGGAAACACAAACTGAAGAAAGAAGCGTGTCAAGCAAGAATTTCTCGGTGTTCATGTGCTTCATTAGTGAGTCAAGGACATCCACTCAAGTGACACATCTTGAGACATGCGACAACAGTGTGCAACATAGTATCTTAATAAAACTTGTTGTTGGGCTAGTTGGTACATTCTTCATACAACGATAGGACGCAACACATCAAGGAAAAAATCAGACGCTCTTTCCTGTCACCTGTATTTTTTCCTTGATGTGTTGCGTCCTATCGTTGTATGAACAGTGTGCAACACAAGCCAGAGGTCAGTAGCAGGCATAGTGGCTCTGACCACAGAACCAGCTACTTCTCCGGCTACGACAGCATCGCTAATTCTGCAAATGCATTGCAAGACCTGTGCAGTGTCAGCAATGAAGTGTTTGCAATGCTTCTGAGCATGCTTCCACCTTCAGAGCGAAAATGTGATGTCACTGCTGAGAATAGGCTTCTTTTGTTTCTTTTGAAGTTAAAGCTTGGAATCAGCTACTCATCACTGGCTATTCTCTTCTCGGTAAGCGAAACGTCGGCATCAAGGCATTTCAAGAGTGTTCTCAAAACTCTCGCTGTGGCAACTAAACAATGGATTTTTCGCCCCCCATCAAGAGTGATTCAGGCCACAATGCCAGACAGCTTTAAGGTGCATTAGCCTAGCTGCACTATGATTACTGACTGTACAGAAATACGTACAGAGCAGCCACCAACTGTGCAACAAGAACGAGTCTTGTACTCAAATTACAAAGGCGCATATACGCTGAAGGTTTTAGTGGCTGTAACACCAGGAGGAATGATTTGTTTTTGTTCAAAAGCCTATGGTGGTAGACTGTCTGATGCCAACATTACAGTTGATTCTGGTTTCCTCGATCTTGTTCAACCTGGGGATACAGTTCTTGCCGATAAGGGATTTCCAGGAATCCAGACAGTTTTAGGAAACCAGAATGCTGTTCTTGTTATGCCTCCATTTCTCCATGCCTCTCAGTTTACACCAGAGGAGGTTAGGGACACTTACAATATCGCTCAAGTGCGGATACATGTCGAACGAATGATTCAGAGGATTAAAATATATAATGTCTTGAACAACAAAGTACCAACTGAGCTTATCCCATGCATGACGGATGTCTTTCATGTCTGCTGTGTGCTAGCAAACCTCCAGCTCCCAATAATTAAGCGCAAAGAACAAGTCATTTGTCGTGTCTGCATCATGAACAATCGACTTTGCCTCACTCTGGATTACACAAAATGAAATGAACATTTGATGGGGGAGCATCAGTGCGCTAGCCACCATTTCGATAATAGGACTTGTCTTCGTCTAGGCTGGCCGGGGGTTTCGACAAGTGCTCTTGGCGAAACATTAGCTAGTGGACTTAGGCCTTCATAGCTTTCTTATTTTGCTCTGTGTTGCCAAGGGTCTCATCTGCCATGGATACTCACGTTGCATTATTTGTTCGAGCTATTTGCATTTTATTGCTTCGAAATTGGACGTGGTCTTTGAGAAACACCGTAATGGTGGGCTCCGGATTAGTTCTTATTTCATTGCGGTTCTTTACAGTGCACTGACATCGCAGAGCACACAGGCGTTGACTAATTTTTGCACACTGTTGGTGCCATTTCTATGCAGCTTAGGTCATCTATGATGTTCCATTAACAAACTTCTGTCTCGTGCTGCATTGTGTCACTTACTTGAGCTTGAAATAGGAGAGCCGAGCAGGTTCTGGAGCGTTGAAAATAGATGTGTGATGCTGTACAGTGGAAAAAGAGCCTGTTTTTGTTTTTTCTGTGTATAAACTTAAGGGACTGGGTTGAGCTGTTTGATGTAGAGAAGAAAAAAAGGTACTGTACTGGGAACATTTGTGAGTTCTGCGTAGTCACCTGCCTTTACTTGTCAGTGAATTTTGTGTACATGTTACTTTCTCTTATGTTTTCCACTTTTATATTATGCAATCCTGTTTTGCATGATATTTTTGGTCTTTGATGTCATTGCCATTAGGCACTTATGTTTTGAAGTCTGTCATATCGCATCCGAATGTGATTGCAGTTGAACCTGCTTTGGATGCGCTAGTTTTAGTTCAGAATAATAACTGTTCCAGCAAGCAGCAGCTTATTGTTTAGCTTCATTGTCGTCATCATCATCATCAGTCTATTTTTATGTCCACTGCAGGATGAAGGCCCTGTGACCTCCAATTACCCCTGTTTTGCGCTAGCTGATTCCAACTTGTGCCTGCAAATATGATGACTTCATCAGGAAATTTGTTTAGCTTAAAATTTGTGAAAAGCATGCCCTTCTAGTGCATCTTCTCAAATGCTGCATTAACTTGCCAACTTATGTTTCTAGTGTGACTGCTTTCAGTGTTGTGCACACATGAAGCAGCAGAACTAGTGAACAAATGACATGTTAACTCTTAATTTTTTTTCTAAGATTGTCAATACCATAAACCACTATGTACCTTTAGGATATAGGCATTTTCTTCGGTTGTGCAATAAAAGTGAGAAACGTGAAATCCTTTTTTTTTCATTGTGTTTTGCGCACGAAGTATAGTAGTACAAACAAATCTCAGTGAGCACATGCTTTATTTCGCTGCAGCTGCAGCAGGCAGAAGGTAAGTAAAATAAAATCTCTCAAGGGCTGGGATGCTCTCGTAAAGAAAGGTATCATCCCTGCTGACTTCAATAATGACATTTTGCCTGCTGGAATATACAAAAACAGCACTTTTGTACATTCAACAAGTACAGTAATATCTGTACTTGAGTGAAATATCTGTGCGTCGTCTTCAGTCTTCGGTTGCTGCCTGTTCCCTGGATGTAGTCTAATATTCTCTCTCCCGAGCTGTCGAACATGTCTGCTTCTTTACACTTGTGGGGACACTTGATTTCCAAAAGGCATGTTTCCCCAGACAAGCAGAACATGCCATCAGGGCTGCCACACAGCCAAGGCTGATCCGGGTGTATGAGCAAACCCATCTGAAAAAGTTACAATTACCTCACTGCCAGGCACTACAAGCACTCAGTGATTGTCGTAGCTTGTCACAGGCATCCATAATGACCAATAATGCTAGTCTGTACAGTATCCCCTCCACAATTTAGTGCAAGTTTCATCATATTAAAACATCTGTCCCCATGTTGAAGTTTATGCCGCCCAAAAGGGTAGTGCTTTATTTTTTGGCTTTGAAGGTTTTGTCTCTCTCAAGTGTTCATTGTAAAGCACTGAACACCAGACTAAAGTTTGACCTCACCTCCACAACTTCAACACCTAGTGGAGGCTCAAACTCCATTCGAGCCAGGGGTTCTGTACGGAGTCCTGTTGTCGAAGAAATAAAAAAATTGCTTTAAACTTGGCATTGTACAATTAGAATACACATCACTAAAACAAGAATGAAATAGGTCGACAACCATTTGTTTCTGTTCTGTGATTGTTTTTTGGTGCTGTGTATTCCACGAGAAAAACCTTGTACTTTATACACACCATAAGCCGTGGCCTCTGTAGAAAATGGCCTTGAGTTCAGGATGGCCCTGGCAACCTCCTCAGGGCTCCGTCGGGCATGGAGTATTGTGTGGCTTGTGATAATGCTTACGCGAAACTTCTTTTCTTTGTGCCACCTAAATTAGAGTTAACATACCCAATATCAGAAGAATGAAGAGTACATGTAAAGAGCAACAATGTCCTCTGTCACTGATGTTTCCATACCTTAGACAGCTTGACTGGCCCATGGTGGCCACACATAGGTCTGACAGTGTCTCACAGACAATATTTGTCTGATAAAACTCCTGCTTTTGCGTCATGAGTTGTACGTAATCCTTTGCTGCTACACTTAGCTTCGGGTAGGTGCCTGATATCTGCAGCACATGCAAGGCGTTGCAAGGTGCTGGAAGCAGCTGGATAATCTTTTCGAGCTGTGAAACCCGCCTGGCTTTTTGTTCTGCTTCAATGCTGATTACATCTGCCTCACTCCGCGCCATCTCTTGCAGTGCTTCCGTAAATGGCGATGCAATGCCCGGGAAGTGCTTCAATGCATAAAATGGGGACAGCTCTGCAGGCTGTTTGTTTCCTACAAAGGGGCTCTTGTAGTCTGGGATCAAGAATGACAAAATTCATTGCATATTAAGCAATAGCTAATCAGTGTGCTTAGCACAGAACCACATAAAAAAGTGACAGCTGTGAAGGTGATAGCCTGAGAAGAGATGCATTAACAGAGCACTATAGTGATAAGGATGACATGAGATAACAGATGTTTCATGCAAGCAGTGCTGTAGTCAAAATTAGCAGCACACGTACTATAAGGTACGTTAACAGCGCGAGGCCACCAGAGGGGACAGAAGAGAGAAAAGAACGCTGACGTACGTACTATGCACATACTATGCAACAGCAATACAACCAAATGCATCGTACTTCCAAACAATTCTTCAATGCTGGCCTTATCATTTAGCTGCGGCTTCCTTCATGGCTTTCCCCATGCCTGTGATGCACTTGTGCAGGATGCATGATCAAATTCATTCAAATAGAAAGCAACTGCAGCGCAGTGCTTGCAGTTATCCAGGCTGCCGTAGCGGCACGTGCATTTGCCACTTTGATTTTTCGGGGCTCAGTCGTCAGCTGCGAATGAATCGGAATCAGAAGAACAGGCAGCTGAATCATAATGCGAGACCAAATAAAAACAAAGAAAAGTGAAGTCGGGGCCGTAACATGCATTGAACGCCGGAAACAGTCGGCTAATGCATTTCTCGAGACTTGTTACATCGCACATGCACAAAAGCATACTTAGGCGACATCGTTTTGTTTACTTACTTGAGGTCCACTTGGTATACGTGATTGCTTTGCTCCGACAGACATTTTGCAGAGATCTCAGACCCGTCAACCTCCCGGACACCGAACATATGGTTATTGTCCAGCAAGCGGCGTCCTTTCCGCAGTAGCGATGGCCGAAAATACTCGTCGAGGCCGTGGACCGGCTTGAAACCGCAATGCAGAACCCGCGACATCGCGGGTAGCTTGCGTCTCTCTCCGGGTGCTGCCGAGTGAAAACGTTCGCGAGCAAATGCAGTTGCGGGGCAACGTCGCAACTGCATTTGCGTCGCAAGCACAGTCGGAAGCAACCACGGAAAGTAGGGCTCGAAGGGCGCTGACACACGGTGGCAAAGTTTCGTTTCCCGGTGGAGCGCCTGCGTGATTGGGGACGCCTCCGTTGGTGGCGCAGATAGCAGCGCGCTTGTGGCGCCGCCCGACGATTGCAGGTTCCCTATAGGGCATTTCCGATGGCCGATAGCAAGCGCTTGCGTGGCTCAATGGTAGAGTATCTGGCTCCCATGCAGCAGCCGTGGGTTCGATCCCGGCGGGAAACGCGTACTTTTTCGCATTTCCAGCGATAGCGGTTACGGCGGCTAAACGCCGGCGGCGGACACGTTACTGCGAACACGTGCGCTTATTCTGGTCGGGAGGTCTCACTTCTTCAATTAGTGCATTTAGAATATTTCTTAATTTTTCTCTTACATATATATCGTGAATATATGTCTATGTATCCTTTGATTTATTACCTAGAAATACATTGGTCTTTCTTCGCGCCACGGAGTTAATAAACCTGGTTTATTTCCCTCAAATATTGTTTTCTTCGATCATTGTCCCTGATCAATATCCACCAACAAGAAGCGCGCGTAAAATAACAGGATATCAATAATAAGTTTTCTTACGTAGCTGCGTGTTGCAGAGATACCAATTACTTTTAGAAGACAGTCGTAAAAGCAGCTGTTCACCTGGCTAAAACTACATTTGGTACCAGTCGGCAAGACGCACCAAAGCAACTTAAACATTAAAAACATTTACTGCACAGACGTCCTGCGAGAAAAACTGGGCGTCAGGCAGCGTCCGCGTAGCGAACGCGCGCTCGCTAGCAGACAACGCGCTTGACAACGACGGCGAAATTGAAGACTTCGCGTTGTATAATCCATGCCTCAAATCGGCGATCCTGTGGTCGGTGCTTGGACGATGACGACGACGACGGCGTGGCTTTCTGGTGTGCATGCGCTCTCCTGAACCATTGCTGTAGCGTTGTGCGCCTTACCTTGAAAATATATCCATTCTATATATATTCTCCCCGTAACATCTTTGGTGGACGTGCGGCGTAAGCTCGCTACAACACCGGGAACTGGATCTTCGCAGCGGACGGCGCGTTGCTGCCACCACAATGACCGACCAAGCGACCCAGTGTGAATAAGGCCCGTCACCGGTCATTCTCTTGCACCCTCGTGACCCCGGGACTTTCAACGGCACAAGCGGCGTGGACGTCGATGAATGGCTGGCAATGTATGAGCGCGTCAGCCGCACTAACAAGTGGGACCCGACGATAATGCTTGCGAATGGCATCTTCTATTTGCGGGGCACTGCGCTACTCTGGTTCGAGACGCATGAGGCAGATCTGACAAGTTGGGACGTCTGTAAGCAGAAATTACGTGATCTATTTGGGAGACCTATCGGACGACAACTAGCGGCCAAACAGGAGCTCGCAATTAGTGCTCAGACGTCCACAGAGCCGTACATCTCGTATATTCAGGACGTGTTGTCTCTGTGCCACAAGGTCGACAAGGACCTGCCTGAAGCGGATAAAGTGGGCCACGTACTGAAAGGCATAGCCGATGACGCATTCAATCTGCTACTGTGTAAGAACTGCGTACAGTGGAGTCGGTCATCGCTGAATGTCGTCGTATTGAGCTGGCCAAAAGTCAACGTATCACTCACCACTTCGACCGACTTCCCAATACGGCTGCCACGTCGTCATGCGAAGGTTTAGCCACCCTTCGGCAATCGAAAGCTACAGAAAACGTCACCAGGATCGTCCGTCGAGAACTTGAGGCCATGGCACCCGTTATCCCTCATGACGGTATGCAAAGCAAGAACCTGGCTCCAATTTCGCTAATTCAGGCCGTGGTTCTCCAAGAGGTCGCGAATATGGGCATTTTACCCACCTTTGATAACGGTCATGCTGTTACCAACCCGGTCGCCCCTGTCGTCGCTGCTGCAAGACTGAACACGACCTTCAGGCCACGTTATCGAAATCCAGCCGATTGGCGCAAACCAGATGACCGGCCCATCTGCTTCACATGCTCTAGGACTGGACACATCACCCGCCATTGTCGCAGCCGCTGGCCCACGTCCTATCGACCAAACACTTACAATCGCCCGGACCGTGCACCATATGCCCCGTCGTTCCGGCCTGAGGCCTCAAATGCTGAATGTCCTTCTAGGGAAAACCGGATCAGCCGCTCACCATCGCCCCAGCGCCGTCAGTCCCGCTCGCCCCAACCTCGCCGCTCGTGACAATGTGTTTGGCAAAATGGCGTTAACAATAATTTGCAAATGAAATGAAGCACTATTTTAATAGCGTACTATGCGCAATCGGCCTCAACGCCCGCAGCGAAAGTACATTGAATATGCCGCGGAGCCCGTCTCAGCCCCAATCCAGTTCGCTCGCAGCGCCCTAGCACAATTTTTCCACACGCGGCGCATCAGCGGGAGAGCGCCGTACGGCCCACTCGACCATTGTCTAGTACACCCTACTTTCAACATGGTTCTGAGGCGAAAAAAAAAACCAAATGTAAAGAAGTGAAAGCGCGCCCTATCATCGTCCAATCGGAGACACAGGAGAGACAGAAGCGGCGTTGTTCAAAGGATGGCGGTACTTTTCCGTCCCCGCAACTGGCGCCGCCACCTGCAGTAGTTTGCTTGCGTCATCAGTTCACCTAGAGCCGCCGTCGGCAGCAGTTCGTGTCACCGCAGTGCTTTCGTTTGTGCTGGTCGGATCAAGTTTCAAAACATTGATAATGACACAAACTTTGTGGAGATGAGCAAGTCGAACAATGCTTACGCACATTTAGACAACTCCCAGATGGGTTCCTGCGTAAATTTTTTCGACTGCTTATGGGCGAAATTCGATGCTATATTATTCACAGAATCCTGGCTTTCTACAATTGATAGCCCAATTGATAGTCGTCGTCACGCTGTCGTTTTATCTTCTTCATTCCCTTTACCTCATCCGGTTGTCGTCATACCATCATCGTCACGCCAACGTCGTCATACAATTGTCGCCATCTGTTCGTCCTCATGTCGTCGTCGCCACGTTTTCCTCGCTCTGCCATCATCATAATTCACGAATCGACATCTTATGGTCGTCATGCCGTCGCCGTTATATCCGCCTTTGCCACTCCATCGATATCATTCCTTCTCCATCATCACTGCACTGGCGTTATACAGTCTTCGTCGATCATGAATCCATTCTCATCGGCGACCTTGGCAAGCGAGTGCCATAGCCAAGTGGGACGATATCGGAGTAATGTGTGGCTTTTGGCCGATGCAATGGGTCTCAAAATTACCAGTATACACGTGTTAAATAAACGTCGTCAGTCCAGGCCGTGCACGTGATCTCATGCCCGATCGCGAAATGTGGCCTATAGACCGTTTTTTCATGGGCGCCGCCATTGCGTAGTCAGTGGCGCCATCTACGGGCAGTTGGCATGCTGGCTTGGGCGAATGCCCGTGTTGTATGCTATGGTATACGCTCGGGGGCAGTTTCTGGTGGGTTTTTCCGCACTCGGGGGGCGCGGTGTATTTAGCATGTAATCGCGTCTTCTACGTGGGGAATGGTCGTGTGAGGCGTAGTGAAGGAATTTAAGTCTGAAGTAATTAAGCGGCTTGAGTTTATGCTCACATTAGGGCGGACGGAGCACCCAGCGCGAGGTGTGTGCGTTTGTTTGAGCTTACAATCAGCCTCGGATATCAGTTAGGTATTTCTGAAAATTCGTTTCATGAATAATACCTTACTGCATCATTCTCAGCACAGTAATTCTAAGCTCTGGTTTAGCTGCAACGAGTACTTGCGAAACATTTGACAATCTTAACAGCGTGGGTACCATTCTGCTGGAGAATAAGTCGTGCTGTTTACTTTGACAAACGTTCAAGTTGTTATCTGTAGATACATTGGGCGACTGCCTTGTTTGCTAGGCAAGGTTTTCGCCCACAAATAAAATAGTTTGGTTAATAATATAACCGCATACCGCACAGTGGGAATCACACTTTTCGAGTGGTCGAACGACCAGCTGCAGACTGCGCGAGCGTCCGAGGCAGTACTAAATGGTGTGTTATAGATCTGTTTGCTCTATATAGCGCATGGTCAAAGTGGTCCAAGCATGCGGCACGACCATGCGAAGTCTTTTTGCATCGTTATACCGTGTTCTGTTTTATTGTGCCGCAAAAGGAGGACATATATGAACTTTTTTTTTTCAGTCTCGTAAGCTCAGTCATCTACGACGCATTCACCCATCTTAACTGAAATTGTGTCCTTACAAATAGCCGTTGGATTCTCTTTATGCGATCTCCTTTGTATATTGTGCCTTACAGGGCAAAAATGCAATACCGATCGAAGCACGAAGCTTGTGTGTATCATGTTGGTTTGCCAACCGCAGTGCTCGCTGTGTTGAGCGAAGCCTTCGGCATCTTGCGGGAGGCTAATCTAGACATAGTGCTTTGAAGTCTACTAGACTTAAAATGCGTGAGAACGATGCCGGTGGCTGACGAAAATGATTTACAACAACTCTTCGTCGAGTGAAAACCGATACATCCAACATAGTTCACAACACATAAACACACTGCTGTTGATGATGCGCGTCGCATTTTTGCACATCCAAAAGAAATGTACAGATACTGTAGCTACTGCTGCACCTAAAGGCTACGCAGTGGTTGTTCGACGACCTCGTAAGAACTGACATCCCGTAAATTGCCCTCAGAACTAGCTAAAACATCTCCAAATCGTCCCGCAGCGCGCGACCGGCAACACATTCAAGCCGCGCCGCACCGGCTCGCACAACCCAGAGAGGAGGAAAGGCTCGTCGCGCGTCTTATCCTCCTCGCCCGATGAAAAGGTCTATATACTGGCAAAAGCATTTCAAGGGCAAACTTCCCGGCAACGGCTTGCCACCCACTACTACCGGCTCAGCCTAACCACTGCCACTTCGTCGGAGTCGGCCACCGACCAAATTTGCACTCTGGTGGCGAGTAAACACGGTAGCACGAGTAGGTATACGGTAACTCAGGTCGAAAAGCAAAATATTTAGTCAGGCTGACGCTACCTCAAGTTGCATTTAAGAATATTTAGTGGCCCTCTTCGTTCTTCTTTCTTTCCTTTATCAAAACCTAATTGATAGAAAAACAAAACTTACGTATCTAACGACCGTAGCCGCCAGAATGTCCCCGAACATTAAACGTAATACCGCAGATCGTTTGTGCCATTATAGTTCAGTCAAGTCTCGTAGAGTCATTGTCTTTTTCAAGTTTTTTTTCTTTATTTTCAACATGCTGGCGGAGGAGGAGGAGGAGAAAGCATTTATTTGAATCCAGAGGCTCGTGGTTTCAGATTAACACTGTTAAAGCAGCGGTTCGTAATAGCTGGCTGGCATGGAAAGTGTTAACTAAGAGCCTGCGAGGTTTTACAAGGTCATAACGGCACGGGCCTATACGCTGCGTTGTCCGTGTTGTCCCGCCTTGCGCTTCTTGCTTTGCGCAGATCCAGGACCCAGCGCAGCGGCAGGTATTCATTTAGGAGTACAGACTTTTGGCCTACTTGGTTTGATACAGTTATTGGGAACACATCGCTTCGATGACGTGGACAAGGAAGAACGACAAGGTCGCCCGTCCTTGTTGTTCTTTTTTGTCCGCGCCACCTGGGCGGCTCTGGTCCCAATAAAGGTATTTATTTTCCGCTCGTACGTATATGACATGTGTTGTGGTCTCACTTAAGAATGACTTGCATATTCTTCCTCTCATCTTGCTGCAGCCTGTCAGAGGAAAAACCAGGACCGAGGGATCAACTACTGCCACAAGTTGTGCCAAAACCTGTGGTTTCCTCAAAAGCACTCGATGCGCAGACTTCACGCGTGAACATATTTCTTCGGAAAACCGCGTGCGAAGTCAGTCTTCCTCTCCAATCTTGAGACATAAAATTCCGTCTGTATGTCGCTCTCACTACAATACCTGAGTTAGTGTCCACTGCTTTGTAGAAATGTCCAGACAGCAGTGCTATTAATCCCCATGGCTGCGACTAGAATTGTTCAAACAGACTAGCCAAGGTTATTACAAGGTTCTATTAGCCAATAGTCATTCAACAACATGCACATAATCCCGAAATGGGCAATTTGCGGTCTTTCTATCAAACCTACCTTTAGGTGCTGACTTCGTCTATTTATGCCTTAATCAGATGTCATTGAATATCTTTGTGCCCAACACTCATCTTCAAGACGAAAGATATCAACCTATTGAGAGTTCAAGGGCCTTTCTAATACATGTGAAAAAAAAGCATCGCGTAAAACAGAGCTAATCATTGGAAGAACCATGTGTGTGCCAGCATTTCAATTTGCAATCGCGAATCCGTAAAATAGAGAGAACGATGAAAAGGTGAAAATTACAATGGCCCACTTAGGCGTTGCTGAGGTGAGTAGAAAAGTTTGTAGTATATTGGTGATTGGAGCTTTAAATGTAGACGTCACTGGATTGGCGGCGATGGAGGCGCGCAGCTGGTTTCAGTCGGACATAGCCTTTTGTACGAAGCTATCAGCAAGCAGGTGTATTCGACAGCACAAAGCTTGGAGTTCAAATTTGTGATCAATGCAAGATGGTACGTATACTTAAGGTGCAGTGAACAACATTTTCTTCATTTTGTGATTAGTATAGAATACATTGTCAATAAGGACTCTTCAAACTATCATCCACCTTATACTGAGATTTTCGAAAGGAAAAGTTGCAGCTTCGTACGCTCCCGTTATACACTCACTGTACGTGAGGGATTAACAAGAATTAAACAAACAGCATGATTTTGACGTGCTCAAAGTAAGTTGCTATTCAGGACGTTGTGGGGATCTCTAATACATACATTACAGTTACAATTTCAAAGAAACGGGTTTAACGAGAAGCATGTGCGAAGGAAACCGTGCCCGCTGTCATTCCAAAACATGCGTGGCAAACATGCAACACATTCTGTGATATCAACGCCAGGGCACATTTTGCAACACAGTAGTGAGTGTGCACAGCCATGGGTCCCCGCAAGTGATTTCGGGATGCCCTCATCATTCTGTATTTATAAGATATTTGGTCCAGTGGTACCTAAGATTGCAGATCACCAAAAGACCAGTGGTACCTAAGGTTGCAGATCACCAGCACGCTTCGCATAAGCAATTGCTACATAGGTAAGTATCAACGCTTGGTGGACATGAGTAAACAGCATCGTAGCATTTTGTGTCATTCGTTTACGGCTACTGAATTTTCTCTGGCAGCTCAAGTACTAGACCAAAGTTAGTTTGTTCAACGAAAAGGGGGGAAGCACCCCTTGTACACGCCATTCACCAGGCTAGCTAGTAAACATCTGCAAGCCTTCTGATGCAAAAACTACTTCATGTTGTCCGTGCTCTTAAAGTTCAACAGAAAATTTAAACGTTAGGGATGCCAGCTTCTCGACCGTGTGTCCTTTAGCACCCGAGCTATACGTATAAGGGGTGATCATTTTTAAGCTTTTTCCTGGGATTTTAAAAAATAGCCTGTAGCAGATGGCACAGTTACTTTCTCTGAGCTGGATCAATCGAAGAGGCGGGCATTAATTACTAGCATGAGAAATCGAAACACATATCCAAATAATGAAAAAAAAGTTCACTAGATAACTTCGCAATCAATTGCTTTACTGCACAAATTGCAATTTACAAACTGCATATAGCCGGTGGGTTTGCAAAGCGCATCCACTTGAAATGCCTCTTCAGGAACACTAGTTTCGAGGTATCATTTCCAATAGTGTGGGACGAAATACATGGGCGTTCCAGTTACTACTGTGGTTCAGTGCATAAAAGAGCATTTTATTAAGAAAGCAAGTGCGAGAAAAGCGTGTTTGCGGCGAGTTTGATGGCGCATGTCTCCAAACTGATGTCATTCTTGAAATTCCTTTCAAGTGGATACGCCGTGCAAATTCATTGGTTACAATGCGTAACTTGGAATATGTGCCGCAAAGTAATTAATTAAGGAGTTAATTAGTTCATTTCTTTAATAATTACAATATAGGTTCCGATTTCTCGTGCCAGCAATGACCTCCTCTCTGAATATCCCAGCTCATGCAATGACCAGAGTTACGTTATCTGCCACATGCGATTATAAAAAAATTCCGGAAAACTTAAAATTATCGCCCCGTATATGCCTCTTATGCATGCACATCCCTTTATCTATGTTTACAATTTGTTTACAAGTGTATACCGCCAATAAAACTACTAACCTTAGTTCGTATAGTTGTCTAATAATTTGCCATCGCAATCGATGCTTGGCCTTTCGGGCAAAACTGCGACACTTTCTTTAATTTTAGGATATTATGATTTTCAAATGGCTTTGATTGTCCTGTCACGGGTGAGGTGGTTCAATTTGCTTAGAGACTCATCAGTGATTTTAAATAAAAAAAAGAACGGGGTGCCGAAACTGAAACAGGCAGCTGCTTCATGTGACGTCTATGATGAGTCGATGACATCATAAACTACGTAACCGTAATGTAATCTCGCAGAACGCATGGTACGTAAACACGCAGTACGCGTGCGGCTATAGCGTGAAAGAAGTCTCGCTAACGATGTCTTCTTACGTCACGGGGAGCTTATCTAGCTCTTTCGGAGTAGACAGCGGAGACTTCAGCGACGATATGAGCGCTGTATAGGACCGCCGTTCGCTTTTGAGCCACCGCCGCGCGAATCCGCTGACATGCCCCAAGCTCAACGCACTGCGAAGCGGAAAGGCGAAGAGTAAGCACCCGTTATCACGTTTGTTTCTTTTTTTCGTGTTTACGTCGACTACTGCACCTATTTAGCAGCTTTATATATGTCCATAACATGCCACAATAAAGATGTGTGTGAGAACGTTTGTACAAATTAAAGGGATTATCACACGCAAGGGTGCCGAGTGGTTTTCTTAAAAGCCACCCCAGTTGTTCCGCCCCCTTAGACACACAACATCCGAGGTATTTAGGCGCGCCTTATAACAAGGGCATTCTTACACTGAGATAGCGTGTTCGCTTATGTAAAAATATGTCATTGTAGCTACTAGGAGGTTAAAGACAAGTTTCAAGCGTAACGAACGTATCTTCTGCGATGGAAGATGCGATTTGATGCAATATTTCTTATGAAATGAAGCACCCTGTTGATAGAAAAAAATTTCTTGTAGAAATAAATACTTTGTATAACAAATAACAATTGCATTACAGGATATTTTTGCATGTCAGGAATTTATTACTTTAGAGAGCAGTTTTTTTTTTCAACAGCCACAAGTTGCCAGGCGGTTTTGCTATACTCCGACATAACAACGAATTGGCGGTCGTCATTTTATGCATCTAGTGTCAAATAATTATTCCACTGTCACCGCTCACAGCAAACTTGTGTTGCGTTTCTGGCCACTTATGGCGAACTCTTATATTAGCAACAGGTTTACTTGGCATGGACACTGCAGGAGTTGCAAGACGTCGCGCAAGTGTCGGGTCGAATTGTATGTAATTATACCAATATAAGAAGAGCTGCAACGTGTCTGCTGTGTCTTGTAGTGGATGGAAGGTCTGGCTTCCATGTGAAGTTCATGAGTACTAATGTTGTGCTTCAGTGTGTTTCCTCAACAACCTTTTAAAGAATACTATTTTTTTAACCTTAAGTGCCAGTATAGTAATGTTGAATAAAGACAGTGCAAAGTACTACGCGCTTAAGAAAGCTTTATTGTTGCATTTTGCTCCTAGTCGACAAAATACTCTTTGCTAAGGGTGCGAATCCCAGATTTCATTAGGTCTAAGCAGCTTTTCATGGGGTGCTTCTACAATACCTGTTTTTCGTGCTGTTGTTTCATCGTAATGGTATTATAGCTATTGGACAAACGAAAGGCCCCCCTTAAGAGTGTAAAATCTTATCTCTATGGCGTGTGCGCAGCAAGAAAAAAAAGTGCGCTCTTAAAGGCGCTTCTGCCTTTGCACTCTAAAACAGTTCCCATATCTTAAGGGCGTATATATGTCCCACAGCAATAACCGTCATCTGCCCTGCTTGCGGTTCCTTTCTCGAAAAGTCCGCACACGCTACTTTTCTGTCACGAATGCTATGCCGGGCTGATAACGCGCATGCCGTTCTTTACCTGGAAATACCGTGTGCGCAGCGGAGAAGACGCACTGCGAGATCGATGAAGAATATTTGTTGTGGGATAAAGATTCGTCACGAAGGGGCGTGAACAGTTTTTACAGTTTGTCCCACTGCTAACGCTCTTATGTTGCCATGTCATGGCCAACACTAGAAAAAAAATGGGTGTTACACATACCATCCTTAAGCAAGAGTGTTTGCTTGAACTACACTCTGAGAAAAGTTTTCACACATTGAGGCTTACCTTGTCCTCAGACAATAATTGTGACCTATCTAATATAGTGCGTGCATTTCCTTTCTTAAGTGCGGTGCGCCAGGTGCTTTCAGGGTACGAACGGTACGTGCGTATCTGCGTGGCACAGCGTTCTTGACAGGAAAGCAGCTTGCATAGAGTTTCGAAGAAAGGAAACAAGACAGATGGCGATTACTGTTTGGGCACAACATACGGCCCCAAAGGCTGTGAATATTTTTAAACTGGAGGAGCGGGATAAAAAAAAATCGGGGTAGCTTGTACTAGTGGCGCAAGGCTAAAGACACAGCGGAACTGATCGGTTCCTAGCTGGTCCTGGCTATACGAAGTGATGCTAAGGTATACGAAGTAATGCCAAGTGATGCTAAGTTATACGAAGTGTATAATCATTTCGCCGCGATCTCATCGGGGAACGCCTAGCGAAGCACTTGCAGTCCGAGCACACGTAGGGAAAGTGGGGCGAAAGCTATGCACCGTGTACGGGCGGCGCGCAGCAGAAGACACGCCGGGATGACGTCACGGCGCGTGCGCAGTAGCGCGTAGCTGGTGGGAGCTCGGCTTAGCCGCCACCAGAGGTGCCTGCTGCAGTCACGGACACCGCGAGCGTTCGGCGCTAATGCGGGGAAACGGAGAAGCGTGGATGGCGTCGGCAGCATCTCTGCGCGTTGCCTCGTTGGTGTTGCTACAATTTGTTTCTCTCTCACTCTCATTTTCTCTTTCTTTCTCTCGAGCATAGCACGCGACGCGCGCACTCTCTCTCTCTCTCGCTCTCATTTTCTCTTTCCCTCTCCCGATCATAGCGCGCGTCGCTCCGCGAGGTGGTTGCTAGGCAACGCAGTTGCAGAACGTTCTCTCAATTAAAAGAACGTTCTCTGAATTAAGGTCGACGTACGTTTCGCTCTTTATTTACCAATACCGTGTACACTCAGTCAAATGACGAGTAATTCATTTGTAGACAGGCTGCCGAATAAATACACGGAGGTCGGTTTTAAAGTTCTAAGCTAAGAAATTTCACGTGGAAGCCAGACGCTCCATCCAATACACCACACAGCAGTCACACTGCGGCCCTTCTGATGTTAGTATATGACCCAAACTTTGCGTGGTGTTTTCTTGCAACGTCGGCACGGCCCAAGTGCAGGAAACTTTTTGGTAATACTATCTAGAGTTGGCCATAAGTGGGCAGCAACGCAACATGGATTATAAATGCGATTCATAATTGGCTGTTATGTCAGAGAGAGAGAGAAAGGTAAAGGAAAGACAGGGAGGTTAACCAGACGTTATCTCCGGTTGGCTACCCTGTACCGGGGGAGGGGTAAAGGGATGCGACAGGAGAGAGAGAAAAAAAAGTAAAAATAAAGAATAAAAAAATGATGGAAAGAAAAAAAATCACACACGTACACAAAGCAGAACTGTTTCTGTGGGCATTGTCACGCAGTCTGCGAAGGCGTTCTCATTTTGCATAGTGTGAACGTTCCAGCCCACGTAACACAGTCCAGAGTCACAATTTGTCACTGAGTTCGGTGTCTTTCAAGTAACGCAGCAGTGCTTTCAGGGCGGCTCGCGCCGTTGTTTGTGTAGGCCAGTTTCCAAGGATGTTCTTTTCTGTTATTGGGCGTTTGTCCAGTTGATCTATCGTCGCTGACAGAGCTGCTCTCTGCGGGTTCAAACGATGGCACCCACAAAGAAGGTGTGCGATTCTTTCATTGCACCCGCAGAATTCACAAAGTGGGCTATTGGCCATTCCGATAAGAAAGGAGTACGCATTTGAAAATGCTACTCCAAGCCATAGACGGACTAGAAGTGTGCAGTCCCGTCGCAGGAGGTTGAACGGAATACGGAGCTGTAAATTAGGGTCCAGGGCATGAAGGCGTTATGTCAGAGTAGTAAAGCAGCCTAGTAGCATTAGTGTAGCTATTAAAAAAACCTGCAAAGTAATAAATGTAGTGACATACTAAAATACTAAAATATAGAGGGATGCGATTGTTATTTATCCTACAAACTCGCTATACCCTTAAAAAAGTCGCAGTTCTGGCCAAAAGGCGAAGCACCGATTGCGATAGCAAATTCGTAGACAGCTATACGAAGTAAGGATAGTAGATTTGTCGGCTGTATAAACTCGTAAACATTCGCTCACTAACTAAATTAACAAGCATGGTGTCACTCGCGCACAGGCAAACCTAAACACATCTCACTCGATGAGCGCGGACACTCGCTGTCAAAACGCTGTACACTGCATTGAGTAAGAGCGGCAGGAGCAACGAGCGAATCGACCTTCGTGAGTCATCTCGCTTCAACGCGAACGAAGCGGCGAGAACACAGCACACACGAAGCCATGAGCCCTCGCCGCACCTACTCTGTACTCATCTCAAATCGCTTTCAAGGCCAGCACGACCGCGCTCAGCCGCTCCATACGTAGCCGCCTCCAGAGTTCACCGCCCCTAGCCCACTGCCCCCACCCGGTGCCTTGCACGCAGTGGAAAGTGGCGTGCTTCCTCCTCTCCTTCCTCCTTGCGCGCGCGACATCAAGCCACCATCCTCGCCACAACCTCGCACGCTTTCACTCGCACATATACAGCATACAGCGCGGCATCGGTGTTACCGCACTTAACTTTATACAGAACATCACGGTGACGGCCACGGCGGAAATGCGCCTTCCGCAATAAAAAATTATATCAACAAGCTGCTTCATTAAAAGTTGAGTCAGATCCCATCTTGCGTCGAAGAAAATCGAAGAGCGAACCGTCCTCCTTTGCACCTAGGCAAACGCACATACACGCAAGAGTCCCCAGCAAGAAGTTCCCAGATCTCGCGAAAGCCTCCAGCAAAACTCCCCAGATGCCCCTTCGCAACTCACGCATGTGCGTCACGCCGAGGAAAATAAATAAACCTCTCGTGTTCGCCAGTGCAACAACGGGAACGAGTGGCGTCAGGTGACCAGGACATCACGCGATCTCTCGGTTTTTCCAACAGCGATAGGAGCACCTCTCGGCACGCTGATCCGAAGCCTGTAGATCAGAAACATCGCCTCAGAGATTGGGCTTGCTGGCAGGTTTTGCTCCGGCCATCCCATTCGCACGGAGTGAGCGTAAGTTTTCAACGGTGATCGTGGCCGGCTCCTTCTCCCGACCTCGGCGCTCGCAACCGAGGTCTTTTTCATGCGCGGGGGATGCTTTCGGGCCCTCCGGTACAGTTGCTGCGGCCTGGATGAGACAAGAAAAAGCCTTTTGCGCGTTGCTATCATCTTGCCCTTACTGATTTGAAAATTACCGCTGACGGTCTACAAGGGGCGAAATGCGTGCTCGCGCCTATGCTCAAATGCATTTATTTTTTCTCTACACACACACACTCCCATTGCATTGGCGTTCGGGTGTAAAAGTGGAATATACATACCGGCCATATTGCAATTTACAAATTGTTGCGCGTGAGACTGCAAGGCATATCTACTTGAAAAGAATTCTGTGGATGACACCATTTACGAGATATGCACCGTCAAACTTGCGGTAAAAAATGCACTGTCGTTCCACTTACTTCCTTAACAAAACGTCGTTTTATGCATTGAAGCACAAAACCTAAACTGGAACGCCCGATGCATTTCTCTACAAAGTTCGGAAATTAGTATCTCGAAACTGGGGTCATCCTAAGAATTCGTTCTAAGTGGATTTATCACCTTGCGAAAGCCCCGCCCGGAATTTGTAAATTGCAATATGAGCCATAAGTGAATTAGTTAAATACTTGATTAGTGAATATTTGTTAATTATTGCATTAATGCATGTCGATATTTTGTGCAAGTAATGCCCGCCTCTTCGAGTAGACCAACTCATGGACTAGAATTGCGCTATCTGCCACAGAAAATTTTGCAAAAATTTTGAAAGTGTTCGCTGAAACACCCGCACCGTCCACAAAAACATGCTGCAATCCCCCGTGTACTTAGATTTAGGTACACGTTAGAGAACCCCAAGTTAATCAGAAACCTCCCACAATGGGGAGCCTCATAATTATATTGTTTTTGGCCACGTACACCACATTATTTATTTTGTAAAAGGGGTTTATTTGGGTCGTAGGGCGGCAGCGAGAAACGCAGCACCAGCAGGTAGGGCGTAGCCAGAGAGCGAACTGGGTACGAGCCACACGATGGCAACGGGGCTGTTCAGCGTACCGATCTTCTTCCTCACAATCACCCCCCCCCCCCGGTATGGAAGAGTAGCCATCCTGGCGACCTAGGGAGAGTGCAGTGGATCGTAGTACCGCTTGAGCCGGTCAATGTGTACAGTCTCTCACCCGCGACGACGGAGATCGGAAGATGGCGACACGGGTTCAACCACGTAATTAACTGGTGATGTTTGCGCAACCACGCGGTAGGGCCCGTGGTACTTGGGAAGGAGCTTTGACGAAAGATCAGGAGCAGCAATAGGCGGGACCCAAAGCCACACGAGGGAGTCGATGGTGAAAGGGTGAGGAGGTGGTTTGAGGTCATGACGCTGTTTTTGGCGACACTGTTGAACAGACGTCAACGAACGGGCAAGTTGTCGGCATTTCTCGGCATGCTTAGTGACCGTAGCAACAGGTGAGCAGTCGGCAGGGTCCAGCTGGTACGGGAGAACCGTACCAATGGTGCTGGAGGGCTGGCGGCCGTAAAGCAGAAAGAATGGTGAGAACCCGGTAGTGGCTTGGGAGGCAGTGTTATATGCGTATGTGACAAAGGGAAGTACAGCATCCCAGTTGGAACGGTCTGACGCCACATACATTGATAGCATGTCACCAAGAGTTCTGTTTAATCGTTCAGTTAAGCCATTCGTCTGTGGGTGATAAGCGGTAGTTGTGCGGTGAATAATTTGGCATTCCGATAGGAGTGACTGCAGCACGTCCGAGAGGAATACGCGACCCCGATCGCTCAGCAGTTCACGAGGTGCGCCATGGCGGAGAACAAAGTTGTGTAGAAAGAACGAGGCGACGTCTTTTGCTGATACGGCAGGTAAGGCGGCGGTTTCAGCATATCGTGTCAAATTATCTACGGCGACGACAAACCATCGGTTGCCAGCGGCAGTAGATGGAAGAGCCCCGTATAAATCAATGCCGACACGGTCAAATGGGGGAGCTGGGCAGGGAAGTGGCTGGAGAGGTGCGAGACACATTTGCGTCGCTGGCAGGCAATGCAGGAGCGTACGTATTTGCGGATGAAGGTGTACATGCCGCGCCAATAGTAGCGTAGGCGAAGCCGTGTATAGGTCTTCGACACTCCGCCGTGAACGCACTGGGGGTTGGAGTGAAAAGCGGAGCATAAATCGTTTCGAATGTGGCGGGGCACGACTAAGAGCCATGTGCGGCCGTCATTGTGGTAGTTGCGGCGGTATAAGAGTCCGTCGCGGATGGCGAAATGCTGGGCCTGTCGACGTAACGCTCGAGTTGCCGAAGCCGCCGGAGGGTTGGACAAAATATCGAATATCGTGACGATCCATGGGTCTTTTCGTTGCTCCGAGGCCATGTCCATGATGTCAAGTGGGGAGATATCATGACTGTCGGTAGGAGTACTGGCGTCTGAAGTAACTGGGAAGCGCGAGAGGGCATCGGCGTCAGAGTGTCGGCGTCCAGAGCGATAGACGACACGGATATCGTATTCCTGGAGCCGGAGGGCCCACCCAGCGACACGACCCGACGGGTCTTTGATGTTAACCAGCAAAGAGCGTGATGATCCGTCACCACGTCAAAGGGTCGACCGTAGCGATATGGTCGAAATTTTTGAAGTGCCCATACGATGGCCAAGCACTCTTTTTCGGTTACTGTGTAATTAACCTCAGGTTTTGTAAGGGCACGACTGGCATAAGCGACCACGTATTCGGCATTAGTGTTCTTACGTTGTGTGAGCACGGCACCAAGGCCTACACCACTGGCGCCAGTGTGAAGTTCTGTAGGTATGCTTGGGTCTAAATGGCGCAAGATTGGTGGAGGTGTAAGTAGGCGGCGAAGAGTGGTAAACGCTTCCTCAGAAGCTTCCGACCAATTGGAAAGTGCATAGTCGCCTTGGATAAGTTGGTTGAGGGGTGCGATCACAGTAGCGAAATTGCGAACGAATCGTCGAAAATAGGAGCTAGCATAGTCCAATGAAGCTGCGTAGTGCTTTCAAGTTAGTGGGCTTCGGGAATTCGGATACGGCACGAAGTTTAGCAAGGTCGGGAAGAATGCCTTCTTTGGAGAAAACGTGGCCTAGTATAGTAAGTTTTCTAGCTGCAAATAGGCACTTCTTCAAGTTAAGCTGGAGACCAGCATTCCGGAGACAGGTGAAAACTTGATGTAAACGGCGAAGATGGGTCGGAAAATCGGGAGAAAACACGACAACGTCATCGAGGTAGCAGAGACAAGTATGCCACTTCAGACCGCGTAGGATGCCGTCGATCATGCGCTCAAAGGTGCGGGTGCGTTGCAGAGACCAAACGGCATGACAGTGAATTAGTACAAGCCATCTGGTGTTACAAACGCGGTTTTTGGACAGTCAGCGTCAGCCATGGGCACCTGCCAGTAGCCAGAGCCGAGATCTAAGGAGGAAAAGAACTCCGCTCCTTGTAAACAGTCAAGTGCGTCGTCTATACGTGGCAACGGGTATACATCCTTTCGAGTAATATTGTTAAGCCTTCGATAATCAACGCAAAATCGTATGGTGCCATCTTTTTTCTTAACTAGGATGACTGGGGATGCCCAGGGACTACTAGAAGGCTGGATCACACCGCGTTTGAACATATCGTTGACCTGATCATCGATAACTCGTCTTTCGCTCGCCGATACTCGGTACGGACGCTGCCAAATGGGTGCATGACTTCCGGTGTCGATAGTGTGCGAAACAGTCGTTGTGCGGCCGAGTGACGTTGCTTGACACTCAAAAGAGGAAGAGAAGCCTTGGAGCAAGGGAAGAAGTTCGGCTGGTTGTGTCGTCATAAGGTCACTGGCAATAGACGGCGTAAAAGAACGCGGCAGCGACTGAAGAGGCGATTCTTCGAGTGCGGCAAGATAAGCGGAGTCGTCCATTGTGCCAAAGATTGAAGGCGAAGCCTGTGACTCTGCTCTCCCAAGGCTTTCACAGCGGCGTAAAGTAATTGGTTCGGCCGACGGGTTTGACACATACACCAGAGAGACGCCAGTGATGAACTCGAGAACAGCGAACGGCAGTGGTAGTGATCGGCGGCGAACTAGAAGTTCAGAGGGCGTGAAGAGTACTGTGCCGGCATCTACAGAGGCACAAGATACACTGACAAGAGCAGAAGACCAGGCAGGTATAATGGTATCTTCTGAAACGGTGATTTTGCGACAAGAGTCCTCGTTCTCATGGATAATATCTGTCGAAAACGGAAACAGCTCAATTTCAGCGCGGGCGCAGTCGATGATCGCATGATGTGTGGAGAGAAAGTCCCATCCTAATATGACGTTGTGAGAACATGATGGCAACACGATGAATTCGATGACATAGAGAGCCTCTTGAATGACGACACGAGCAGTGCAGGCACCGGATGGCTCGACGTGCTGTGCGTTGGCCGTCTGAAGGGATAATCCAGAAAGCGGTGTCGTCACTTTTCCAATTTTGCGGCAAATACGGGCATCTATCGCTGAAAGTGCAGCGCCGGTGTCGACAAGGGCTAGCGTCAATATTCCTTCTATTGCGATTTCAATAACGTTTGTCGGTGAACTATGAGGCCTTATACATTTTGCTGACACCGCAGTTCTTGCCTCCTGAACTGCGATATTCAGTTTTCCTGGCGCAGAGGGCTCCGCCGACGTTGCATGGGCGAAACGGAGCGCCGGCGAGGAGATGGTGAACGGCGAGCGGAGAAGGCGGTCTCAGCGGCAGGAGGAGAATCATAGCTGTCCGAATAATTGCGCCGTTGTTGGAAACATGGCGCATATGGAGGCACATTGTTGGAGACGTTCGGTGCAAGTAGGCAACAGTGACGTGCCACGTGTCCAGCACGGCCACAATAAAAACAAATCAGACGGTTGTCATCCGTGCGCCAATGGTCTTGAGGTCGTGCACGCTGTACCACTGGTCGAGCGGGAGGGGATACAGGCGGGCGCAAAGGAGGGCGAAGTGGACCATAGGTCTGCAGTCCAGGTCTCGCAGTGACTTCAGCGTATGTCAGGGGAACGGCAGTCTGAGCCTGATAGAACGAAGGCGGTACGTGGTCGGCTACCTGCTCCTTGGTGACATATTGCAGAGCGGGCGCCAATGGAGAACTCGACGGGCCGTGTGTAAGCGGCATCAGCGAAAGCTGACGGGCAACTTCTTCACGGACGAAGTCCATAATCTGTGCTAACAGCGAAGTGTTATCCGGGGCAACAGCCAAGCTCGACATTGAAGTGGCCTGTGGAAGAGATTGGCGGGTGGCTACGCGTTATTGGCTTAGTTCATCCAAGCTTTGGCAGAGACTGACGAGTTCTGACACTGTTGCCGGGTTTTTCGCCAGCAACATCTGGAAGGCGTCGTCTTCAATGCCCTTTAAGATGTGCCTGATCTTCTCGGCATCAGCCATTGCGGCGTCACCCCGCAGGGGCGTCTGCGTCAGCAGGCGTTTGGTGAGTTGCGCCACCACGTACCCGAGCACACGAGGGTTGGACCCTCCCGCGTATAGCCGTGCGCGGCTTAGCCGTGTCTGGGGAAAGGGAGATCCTGGGGGTTGAGCCGATGCTGGGTGTTCGGACCTTTAAGGCCCCCCGGCGGAGGCAACACACCTCTTCGGCCTCTGCTTCACATAGACGGCACCCCCGGACTGACCCACCCGGGGGAAATCGGCAGTCGCCCTTTCCTGTCCTCCTCCTCAATCTTCGTCTTTCTCTCTGACTTTCAATCTTTCCTGTCTCCTACTCACTTCCTTTTATTTCTGATTTTCTGGGCGGCAAGGGTTAACCTTGTGTGGGTAGCCAACCTTGGATATTCCATATTTGGTTATAGTGGTGACGTACGGCTGGCGTCTGCAGGACCTGTGTTTACAGGCCCTGCAGCGTCCCCTTGTTGGGCTCCGTGGTGGGTGGCTGGCGTTGCTGCCGAAAAATCCATATATTCTTATGGCTAGTTCCTTCCCATCACTCCCTGATCGCCGTCTGAAACGAGGGCGCACCGAAGACGTGTTCCAGTTCTTTGGACAACAAAGACAAAACTTCCCTAGATTCCATGTAATTCACTCCGAAAAAGCAGGAAGACAAGTACGAACAATCTCTCCATTTCTAGTCTCTAAATCCCTAACTGAGGCTCTTGGGCCAGGTTACAAGGCATCGAGGATGGCTAGTGGTGATCTTCTCTTGGAGCTCCATGATCAGAAACAATATGACAAGCTGCCTAATCTAGTGTCCTTTGGGGACATCCAAGTAACTGTAACCCCACACCGCACCATGAACACCACCCGCGGCGTTGTCTCAGACGACGATTTGTTGGAACTGACTGAAGCTGAACTCTTGGAGGGCTTCAGTGAACAGAATGTTATCAACGTTAAGCGAATTAAAATGAGGCGTGACGGAAAAGAAATCCAGACTAAGCACCTGATACTCACTTTCAATTCAAGTGTTCTGCCCGAGTCCATCGAGGCCGGGTACATCAAACTTCGTGTAAGGCCATACGTGCCAAATCCTCTGAGATGTTTTAAGTGCCAGCGCTTTGGGCACAGCTCACAGAACTGCCGAGGTCGGCAAACTTGTGCGAAATGCAGTGCACACGAACACACTTCTGAATCTTGTGAAAACTCTCTCCGCTGTGTAAACTGTGATGGGGAACACGCCGCATACTCGCGGTCCTGCCCATCCTGGAAAAAGGAAAAGGAAATTGTCACAATTAAAGTAAAACAAAACATTTCGTTCAAAAAGGCACGTCGGCAGGTATCTTACCTGCCAAAAACCAGCTTTGCCGAAGTGGTGCGTCAGGGGGCTGCGCCACAACGGCTTTCGGCGGCTGTCTGGCACGCGCGTAGTGAGCCAGCCGTGGCGCCATCCGCCCCCTCGGCGGCTGCAGCTAGTGCTGCTCCGCCATCTCAGAAGAAGGGGCCATCGACCTCCGGGCTGGTGGCCTCAAGGGTCTCGTCTCTTGAGACGAGGCCTTCAACGCGAACAAACCGCTCTCAAGAGCGGGTGTCCAGCGCGCCGCAAGAGCCGATGGACACATCTTCTAGCCAGACGGCGCAGCCAGCGCCTAAGGAGCGGCGAGAATCTCTCGACCGCTCCAAAAAAGAGAAACCCCGCATTACAGGGCCTCTAAAGGGTTCTGTAAGCTAACTTTCTTTTCTTAAACACACAGCACAAAACTCTTTTTAATATGGGCACTCAAATAATTGATTGGAACGTCAGAGGTCTCCTTCAAAATCTTGACGACGTTAAAGAACTCCTCCGCAAGTTTAGTCCCAGGGTGCTGTGTGTTCAAGAAACACACCTCAAACATACACAAACAAATTTCCTTAGACAATATGCTATTTTTCGCAAAGACCGCGAGGACACTGTCGTGTCATCCGGTGGTGTAGCTATCATAGTAGACAGAGGTGTTGCCTGCCGGGAAATAAAACTTCGTACGCCCCTAGAGGCAGTTGCTGTCCAAGGGGTGCTGTTTGACAAGCTAGTCACTATCAGCTCTATATACATCCCTCCCAGTTATCACCTTAATAAAACCGAATTTCAAAACTACATAGATGAACTTCCGGCTCCATACATAGTTGTCGGAGATTTGAACGCACACAACACACTGTGGGGAGACTCTCGTTGCGATGCGAGAGGTCGCCTAATCGAAAACTTTCTCTTTTCCTCAGGAGCATGTATACTTAATAAGAAAGAGCCAACATACTACAGTGTGGCGCATAATACATACTCCTCCATAGATTTAACTATAGTATCAAGCACACTAATGCCGTACCTAGAGTGGTCCGTTCTCAAGAACCCTTTTGGGAGCGACCACTTCCCTATTATATTAAACTTAACAAAACAAGATATAAGCTCACCACACATTCCCCGATGGAAGGTTGACACAGCTAACTGGGAACGTTTCCGAGAACTTACGTATTTAAGCACGGATGATATTGCCTCCTTTAATATAGAAGACGCTGTGGCGTATATTACAGGCTTTATAATTGACGCTGCCACGAAATGCATCCGTCAAACTAATGGACTAGCGAATAAACGTCGCATCCCGTGGTGGAATGAAGAATGTAAACAAGCACGGAAAAATCAAAACAAAGCTTGGGGACGACTTCGCGACTCCCCAACTGCTGAAAATTTGATTAGTTTCAAACAAATAAAGTCCCAGGGTAGAAGAACACGCCGACGTGCTAAAAGGGAGAGTTGGGAGAAGTACATCTCCAGTATAAATTCTTACACGGATGAGACAAAAGTGTGGAATCGAGTAAATAAATTAAAAGGCCGGGAGGTACACCCATTACCGTTAGTCAGTACCCAAGGTGAGAGCCTGGAAGACCAGGCAGATTGTCTGGGCGAACACTTCGAACATGTATCCAGTGCGTCCCACTACACACAAGCATTTCTGAGGTTCAAAGAACGCGAAGAGCGACAGCCCCTTAAACGTAAAGGTTCATCGAGTGAGGCCTACAACTATCCATTTACTTTAACTGAACTCAAGGCATCCCTCGCTTGCTGCAATGACTCGGCGCCAGGCGGTGATCGTGTCATATATGAAATGATTAAGTACGTACATCCTGAAGCTCTGAAAACACTCCTGTATCTTTTCAATGCCATGTGGGCAGATGGGTATATCCCGTCCTCGTGGAAGGAAGCTATAGTCATCCCCGTGCTTAAACAAGGTAAAGACCCATCCCTAGCCAGCAGCTACAGGCCAATTGCGCTAACAAGCTGCCTGTGCAAACTATTTGAAAAAATGATAAACAGGCGCTTAATCTCTTTCCTTGAATATAACAAACTACTAGACCCCTTGCAATGTGGTTTCAGGGAAGGTATGTCCACAACAGACCACCTTGTTCGCATTGAGTCTTATATTAGGGATGCTTTTATACATAAGCAGTTCTGCCTCTCAGTGTTCCTCGACCTAGAAAAAGCTTACGACACGACATGGCGCTACGGCATTCTCAGAGATCTTTCCACGATGGGTGTCCGTGGCAACATGTTAAATACAATCGAAAGTTACCTATCTAATCGCACATTCCGCGTAAGAGTGGGTAACGCTCTGTCTAAGTCATTCACCCAAGAGACCGGTGTACCACAGGGAGGCGTGCTCAGTTGCACACTATTTATAGTAAAAATGAATTCCCTGCACACAGTCATTCAACGCACAATGTTTTATTCCATTTATGTCGACGATGTACAAATAGCCTTCAAGTCATGCAATATTGGCATCTGCGAACGACAAGTGCAGCTTGGAATAAACAAATTGTCCAAATGGGCAGATGAGAACGGTTTTAAAGTAAACGCCCAGAAGAGCACTTGCGTACTCTTTACAAACAAGAGAGGCGTAACGCCAGTCCCAACTATTGAAATCAAAGGAGATGCGCTCTCTGTAAGCAGCGAACACAAGTTTCTTGGAGTAACTTTAGATTCAAAACTCACGTTTATTCCTCATATTAAGCGTCTGAGGGCAAAGTGCCTGAAGACAATGAACCTCCTAAAGCTTCTATCGCGCACAACATGGGGCAGTGATCGAAGGTGTCTCTTAAACCTCTATAACAGTCTTGTCCTCTCACGCCTTGATTACGGGTCTATAATTTATAATTCTGCAACGTCAAGTGCGTTAAAGATCCTAGACCCCGTTCACCACTTGGGCATCCGTCTCGCGACTGGTGCTTTCAGGACAAGTCCAATCCAGAGCCTCTACGTAGAGTCGAATCAGTGGTCGCTTCATCTGCAACGGTCATACAGCAGTTTTACATATTTTCTGAAAGTACAAGCGAACATTGAACATCCTTGTTATTCAACTATAAATGACGTGACCGATGCCACACTCTTCCATAATCGACCTGCTGCGAGAAAGCCATTCTCTTTGCGTGTAAGGAACCTCAGTGAGGAAATGGGTGTTCCGCTTCTTGAACAATGTCCTGTGGCTCCAGCGAAACCGTTGCCACCGTGGCAGTGGCAGCTCATAGAGTGTGACACATCGTTCGTAGAGGTCACTAAACACGCGCCAGAGGCACATATTAGAATTCATTTCTTAGAACTCCAATCTAAATACTCGTGTACAGAGTTTTACACAGACGCTTCCAAGTCACATGCCGGGGTATCTTATGCAGCCATCGGTCCATCGTTTTCGGAATCCGGTGTACTGCACCCGGAGACATCTTTACGGCTGAGGCCTATGCAATATTATCGGCTGTAAAGTTTATAATGAAATCAAAACTCAAAAAGACTATCATAATTACAGACTCGCAAAGTGTTGTGAAAGCATTGCAATCACTCTGTAAACACAAGAACCCTGTACTTAATGAGCTCTATTCCATTCTGTGTAAAGCGTATATATCTAACCAGCATGTGATTATATGCTGGGTGCCGGGTCATAGAGGCATTGAGGGTAATGTTCGAGCAGATCAAATGGCCACATCTGTTACATCTCAGGCTATTAACCCTAGAACTGGTGTTCCTGCAACAGATTTGAAGCCTTTCCTGCGAAAGAAACTGCGAAGCCACTGGCAACGCTTGTGGGACGCTGAAACAAACAATAAGCTTCACCTCATTAAACCACAGTTAGGTTTCTGGCCTCCCGTAACGAAAACACGACGAACTGATGTCCTATTCTGTCGTCTCAGAATAGGACATACATATGGCACCCACAATTTTTTGCTTACTGGTAGTGAACCACCAACCTGTGGTAGATGTGGTGAGAGGCTGACTGTCCTCCATGTCCTCGTGGAGTGCCGGGAAGCCGAAACAGAAAGAAAGAAATATTTTTCACAAGCGTACCGATATCATGTCCCGCTTCACCCCATTATGTTTCTTGGCGAAGAACCGATCTTTAATGCCAGAGCAGTCGTCGATTTTTTGAACGATGTGGTCCTGCATGTTATTAGCCCAATTAGTTCGTAGCGCATCCTCTATCCAGAGGATGCCGCTGCGATAATTTTTATAGCACATGCCTCCAGGCCCTTGTAGTTCAAGGGCTCTGTCTAGGCAGTAGTGCTTCTTGCCAATTACTTCATCTTAAATATTTTAAATATCGTGTCATTCTTTCTCAATGCATTCTTCATTGCATAGTACACCTCATTATTCATTGCCATGATTTTAGTACATGTATATTTTACGCACTTTACAGCGATTATTTTTAGGCCCCTTTACAGCCCCGTCACATCTACTTCTCAGAATTCATCACTTCACTGCGAACTAACAAACACTGGCATGGCGCTCTTTGGCCATACCTGGCCCTTGCGCCACTAAACCACACACATTCATTCATTCATTCATTCATTCATTCCATTGCGGCGTCAACGCGGTTACAGAGGTCGACAACATCTTCTATGTAACTGGTAAATGTCTCCCCACTCTATTGTGCACGACCACGCAAACGTTGCTCGGCGCGAAGCTTGCGAACGGCGGGGCGCCCGAATAGCTCCGTTACGCTAGCTTTGAAGGCCGCCCACGTCGTGAGATCACGTTCGTGGTTTCGGTGCTACACGCTGGCGACACCGCTCAAGTAAAATGACACGTAATTCCGCTTTTGGGTATCGTCCCAGTGGTTGTGGGTGCTCACCCGGTCGTATTCAGCGAGCCAGTCTTCTACGTCATGATCTTCTGTACCACTGAAGATGGGTTGGTCGCGTTGACGTAACGGGCCAGGACAGACCAAGGTAGGCACCGAGGCAGCGGGTTCTGGTTGTGGTGGTCCTTCTTCCGGCATGATGAAGGCAGGCTGTAGTGTCCGGTTGCGAAGTTCCAGATTTCCGGTCGTACCCCAGCACTTCCACCAATTGTAAAGGGGGTTTATTTGGGTCGTAGAGCGGCAGCGAGAAACGCAGCACCAGCAGGTTGGGCGTAGCCAGAGAGCGAACTGGGTACGAGCCACACGATGGCAACGGGGCTGTTCAGCGTGCCGATCTTCTTCCTCACAATTTATTTATTTATTTATTTATTTATTTATTTATTTATTTATTTATTTATTCCCGCATTCGCCACAATAACGCTTCGTCGTGTTCAGTCAACAACTACAATGGGGTCATTTTGCCTCATGATTCTGAGATTTTGATCGCGGTTTACTGACAGGAACCACTGTTGTACATATTGACATGCATCAGCAAACAAGTGAAAGCATTCAAATATATTATACGAGTACAGAAAAAGAATTTTGTGTTTGTTTATTTATCTAGCGTGTTCTTTGTTAGCAGACGGACCAGCCTGATTCGCAGGACTAAGTATGCCAATCCAAAGGTAAATATTTAAGGTGGCGTACGTGTCACTGAAATGTGCACACACACACAACGAATATTTCCGCTAAGGCACAGGAATTGAGCTTAAAGAAATGCTTCTTTGTGGATTAAGGAGCATCCGTGTGCTCTGCTGAGTGAGTTTACAAGCCATTAATTACCTGCTGCGTTCCGCAGTCTCAAGGCTCGATGGAGCGATAAATTGTGCACCAAGCGTGAAATGATAAATTGTGAAATTATTTACCCGCCTTCTAGTATATGTTGTGGCTGCCCAAGCAGGCATTACCATAACTAAAAACCGTAATGATTAAAATGTGAAATGCATCGAAGACAAAAATAGTAGTAGCTTTTCCGCATCTCTGCTTGCAGCATGTTTATTTTTTCATGTATATATTTATGAATAGCTTACATTGGCCTTCACGAAGACAATAGGTAAGGGGGGCGGCAGGGATACGGTCACGTCAACGTAAAACAAGTTTCATTCAGCAAAGGGAAATAAAAAAGCGTCACTTAACAAAAACATTATTTGAAGAACGCAATAGCACGCAAAAATCTAACAACATGGAAAAGTACGCACGCAAAGGTACTAGTAAATATTACACGAAAGTCATTGTACTACACACGAAAATTGACATAAGTTGTTGAATCACTGCAACGCGAAATGTAAAAAGAAAAAAATACAAGAAAGAAAAATTAGGCAGACAACACTTAAACTTTCCCATCTGGCATAAGCACCAGTACGCCGACAATGGATGGTGTGTGAACCACGCATAATTTCTGTAGAAAAATAAATTAATGAACATACGTACGGACTATAGATGCTATAAAAGCAATATGTAAGGGTATAGAAACGTACAGGGAAAAAATAGAGGCAATTAAGGACTAAACAATAGAGGCGATAAAATATTGGACGCAAAGCACCAGGCTGAGCTGAAAAATTCCCTGGGATATATGCTGTGAAAATCTTCCGCAACCCGTGAAAAAAAAAAGTCGCAGTTTCGCCCGAAAGGCGCAGCATCAATTGCGATAGAAAATAACTATAGCCGGGTACAACTTTAGAAGGCAGTGGCATTTGCCCCTCAAACGCACACGAGCCTCCACCAATAGGCGCGAACTTCAGGCGACGTCATGAGCCGGACGGCCGGTGGCCCCGCCGATGGAGAACATGCCTAACATGGCCGCCCTCGCTTCGAACTGGCCCGAGTCGCGTCAGCTGTGCGTGTCTCCCTTCGTCAGAGTGAATTCGAAATGTTTGTGGTGGTCTGATCATGCCGGAAATATTATTACGAGCTTACGATGCACAAATTGTGACGCGTGTGTTTGTTCTGAGCCGTGAGCCGGCGAAGAAAGATTGCAGCGAACATCGGTGGCGCTGCGCTGCGCTTCGTCTGGAAACAGGATCCCGCGGCGGCACACCACTGCAAACAAACATCGTGCGTGTTTGTTCCATGGTGTTTTGTATTGCTCCTCAGTGAAGTTACGACGAGGAGAGTTTGCCAAAGTCTGGTACCTACTGTGAGCGGCGGGTGTTTTGTGTACTGTGCCCTGCGTTTCTAGTCGGCGTGGCGAAGTGATGGAGCAAAATCATTATCAGGATAAATGAGAAAAGCGTGTGCGGATGAAACTAACCTACGAGTTTCTCAACAGAAGAAATTTGCGAAAGTAACCTCCAACGCAAAGATTGGTTGCTGCCAGCCTAGCGCGCAAACGATCGATCGTTGGCAGCAGTGTGATAAGATAGCCGAGCGTCCAGCAGCGTTGTTCGAGTGTCGTGTAGCACCGTCGATTGAATGCTTTCCACCAATGCTAAAAAATAGTTACTAACACGCGCTGCTTGAGCGAATGTCATTGGATTATTAACGGTCAGGCGTTTGGGAGCGGTTTCCTTAATTTCAGCCTTTGTACTAATATACAATTATGACTCATACACTGGTGCCCTTACAAGGGAGCTTGGCATGAATTCGCGTCGCTGTGTGGCTTATAATTCTTCGCTCACTGCACGCGCCAGCTGTAGAAAGCCTGCTGTGACACAATCGCGCATAAGCCGTGCTGTTAGCGCTCGACTTACTTTCCCACAACACAGCTTTGCGCTTTGTCGTGATATGTCGCTACTAAAAAATTCCTATGACAGTGAAGGCAACAGAGCCAATATGTACATTAAAAAAAGTACGACAATGTAGGCACAGCTGCTTATGAACTGACTCCTAATAGTTCTACTCGCGTCTACGTTAAATGTGTGTGCGTGTTTTCTTGTGTGTTTGTGTATATCTGTTATTTTGCCCTTTTTTGTATTTTATATCTTAGTTTTCGCGCTCGCGTTTGTGTTCATGTGTGTGAATATGTGATTTCTTCCGTGCGTGTATGTATTTATTCCTATTTCTATCCTTTTATTTTTGCATTTGTTCTTGTAAGCATGCTGCAGCCACGACTTTCCTTACAATTCCATTAACTCGTCTCATTCAAAGCACCAAGTCCTGTGAATAGAAGGGCTGGCCTGTGCGATGTCATTAAAGCCTTTCTCTCTCGTCTACCTTGCCTCCTCAGTCTGCCACCGTGCTCTGTTTTCTCCTACTATTCTGACCTTGCTTCTTGTGCTGTTGTCACAACGTGATTAACCAACTTGCACTGAAGAAAGTTCTATCAGATGTGACAACAGAAACATTGACAGATACAAAATGTTAAAAGCATCACGTGGCTTGCACAGTTACTTCGTCTCTTTCCCCTGTTAATATTGTTACGGTGAGGAAAACAGACAAGGTCGACGAAGGAGAAGAGGACGAAGGGGCAACAGCCTCTCTGTGTTCTCAGCTGCTGTCTATCTCCTGTAAATACATTCTGTAAATAGTTTATACCCGTGACATTTTGGTGAGAGGTGCGGGGTACGCGTCTTCGTCACGGAGCTCCGCAGCGGACGTATCGTCCAGCCTGGGAACATGCATTCAGCGGCAGGCACCGCGTCTGCAGCTGCATCGCGGACTACGCAGACCCAGTACGTTGCTCTACCTCAGCCGCAAGACCCCGGCAAGTTCAACGGCCTCAATGGTGTTGACGTAGAAGAATGGTTAAAGATGTACGAGCGCGTCTGCAAGGTGAACAGGTGGGATCCTACCATAATGCTGGCCAATGTCGTGTTCTACCTCGATGGAACACCGCGAACGTGGTATTATACACACGAGGAAGAGCTCAACAGCTGGGAGTTGTTTAAAGAGAAGCTGTCCGACGTTTTTGGCAATCCGACCGGTCGACAGCTAGCCGCCAAGCAACAACTCGCCACGCGTTCCCAAACTACTACCGAGTCGTACATCTCCTACATTCAGGACGTCCTCGCCCTCTGTCATAAAATCGACACGTCAATGCCAGAGGAGGACAAGGTTGGCCACATTATCAAGGGTATCGCGGCCGACGCATTCAACCTTCTGGTCTTCAGAAACTTATCGACCGTCGACGCCATCATGAAGGAATGCCGCCGTTTCGAGCAGGCGAAGAGCCGCCGTATACAAAATCAGTTTACACGGCTTCCAAATACTGCAGCGACCTCTTCTTGCACCGACCTAACCGACCAATCTAGCGTGCTACCACCAAGTGAAAACGTGACCCGCATTGTGCGCCGCGAACTCGAAGCTGTGTTTCCTGTCTCGCCTCAACCGACGTCTTGGACCAACACTGCTGAGACGATATCGCTGATTCAATCCGTGGTTCGCCAGGAAATTGCTAATATGGGTCTCCCCAGCGCCTGCTCCTTGAGTCGTCCTGAACCCGGCCCTGCCCCTATGCCTCGGTCCTATCGCGCTCCACCCTCCAGTGCCCGTTATCCCTACAGTGCCCGGAATCCATCGGACTGGCGTACACCTGATGACAGGCCGATCTCTTTCTGCTGTGGCCCAATCGGTCACGTTTCCCGTCACTGCCGTTGCCATTGGTCGTCCCCGCCTCGAAACACGTTCTGGTATACAAGTTCGCCCCGCAGTTCTTCACCCCGTCGCTTCTACGACGCTTCCGACACCGCTACCTCTCCTCGCCGCTATACTCGCTCGCCCTCGCCTCAACGTCGCCAGCCACGTCCGCCCCAGTTTCACCGCTCGCCCTCGCCGACCTACCCAGGACCATCCCAGCCGGAAAACTAGGCAATGCGGCACCTCGGGGTAGTGCTGCAATGTCGAATACGCCGCAAAATCCTCCTTTGACGCTGTTTACGAAACGTAACCTTCTCGACGTCCACGTTGATGGCACACCCGTCACAGCACTCATAGATACCGGAGCACAGATATCGATTATGACCAGCCGCCTTCGCCGCGATTTAAGGAAAATTGTTACGCCTGCCGTTACTCGGGTCGTACGAATCGCCGACGGCAGCATGGTGGCCGTGGTCGGATTGTGTACTGCACGCGTGAGCATTTCCGGCCGCCATACTGTCGTACTTTTCACTGTGCTTGACCAATGCCCCCATGACCTCATACTAGGCCTCGACTTCCTCTCTGCCCATTCAGCGCTCATCGATTGTTCCTCAAGTACTGTGCGTCTTGACCTGCCTCTGCTGGACGACCCTCCAACACCTCACGAAATTCGCCTGAGACCGACTGATTTTGTTCCCGTTCCACCACAGGCCTTGCAATACATCGAAATGGCGCCATCTATGCCAGTTCCCGATGGTGATTACATCTCCGCTCCAATAACTGCCATCATTCTCAGCCATAACGTTACTGTCCCGCATACAATACTGAGAGTCAAAGACAATCGCACCTATCTCCCTGTGGTGAATTTCGGGCTTACGGAGCAAATTCTGCCTAAAGATATTACCCTGGCTACGATCATTGCTTTAGAAGTTCACTGCGCTGAAACTTTTGCCGTCGACACGTCCTGTGAACCTTTCCGGTCTACCAATTGTACTTACCACGACATTACGAAAATGATCGCCCCGGGTCTTGCGCCTGTGGAGGCTGAACAGCTCTGCAGTTTATTGCTTTCGTTCAAGGATATATTCGACCTAAACAACCGTCGCTTAGGCCAAACGTCTCTTGTCAAACACCGTATACATACAGGCGATAATCCTCCCATCCATCGGCGACCTTACCGAGTTTCAGCTTCGGAGCGCCAAGTCATCAAAACGGAAGTGGACAAGATGCTCGCGAAAGACATCATTGAGCCATCGTCAAGTCCCTGGGCGTCACCTGTTGTGCTAGTAAAGAAGAAGGACGGCACATGGAGATTCTGCGTCGACTACCGGCACCTCAACCGCATCACGACGAAAGACGTCTACCCACTACCTCGTATAGATGACGCCCTTGATTGCCTATACGGGGCACAGTATTTTCCATCCATCGACCTACGGTCCGGATATTGGCAAATCGCTGTGGATGATCTCGATCGTGAAAAGACCGCCTTTATAACGCCTGATGGTCTTTACCACTTCAAAGTTATGCCTTTTGGGCTCTGCAACGCTCCGGCTACCTTTGAGCGTATGATGGACTCATTACTCCAAGGATTCAAGTGGTCGACTTGCCTCTGCTACCTAGATGATGTTATTGTGTTCTCGCCCACTTTCAGCACACACCTTGAGCGTCTTTCAGCTGTACTTGCTGTTTTTCGCAAGGCCGGTCTGCAGCTCAACTCGAAGAAATGTAACTTCGGCCACCGTGAAATTACAGTCCTTGGCCATGTCGTCAATGCGTATGGCATCCGACCGGACCCGGAGAAAATTCGAGCCGTGAAAGATTTTCCTGTCCCACAGTCCGAAAAAGATGTCCGCAGTTTCGTGGGCCTTTGCTCCTACTTCCGTCACTTTGTTAAAGATTTCGCCACCATAGCACGCCCTCTGACGGATCTTTTGAAGAAAAATGTGCCGTTTTCATGGGGAGACTCTCAGGCCGCCGCCTTTTCTCGCCTTACCACCATACTCACCACCCCGCCGTTTCTAGGACACTTCGATACGTCAGCCCCTACAGAGGTGCGCACCGATGCCAGTGGCCACGGCGTCGGTGCCGTCTTGGCACAAGTTCAGCACGGCCGTGAACGTGTTATCGCGTACGCTAGCCGTCTTTTGTCACCCGCGGAGCGGAATTACTCTATTACCGAGCGCGAATGTTTGGCACTTGTGTGGGCAGTAGCGAAATTCCGCCCCTATTTATACGGCAGACCCTTTTCTGTTGTAACGGACCACCACGCCCTCTGTTGGCTTTCCTCCTTAAAAGATCCCACAGGGAGGCTTGGACGATGGGCTTTGCGGCTACAGGAGTATTCCTATTCTGTGGTGTACAAGTCTGGTCGCCTACACAATGACGCTGACTGCTTGTCCCGTTACCCTGTACCCACGCCCGCCAACGCCGACACGGATGCTTCCGCAAGTGTTCTTTCAATTTCCCAGCTTTTGGACATGGCCCACGAGCAACGCCATGACGCTACCTTGAGGACCCTCATTGACCGAGTGCAATCTGCTCCCACTGATCCATCGTTACGGTGGTTCGTCCTCAAAGACGGGATATTGTACCGCCGCAATTTTCACCCTGACGGTCCTCCCCTTCTATTTGTCGTTCCCCAACACCTCCGCTTAACCGTGCTTCAGGAGCTGCATGATGCACCTACTGCCGGACACCTTGGGGTTGCTCGCACTTACGACCGTGTGCGCCGCCGCTTCTACTGGCCCGGCCTCCCGCGCTCCTTACGGCGATACGTAGCTGCTTGCAAGTCCTGCCAACAACGGAAAAAGCCAGCAGTGCTTTCTGCCGGGTACTTACAGCCGATCGAGTTTCCAACTGAGCCATTCTTCCGCGTGGGTTTGGATCTCCTTGGCCCTTTTCCTGAGTCCAGCTCCGGCAACAGGTGGATCGCTGTGGCTACTGATTACGCGACGCGCTACGCCATCACTCGAGCGCTTCCTACGAGCTGCGCAACTGACGTGGCCGATTTCCTACTCCGGGATATCATTTTAGTCCATGGCGCCCCGCGACAGCTCCTTACCGACCGTGGCCGCACTTTCCTCTCCCAAGTCATCGCCGATATCCTACGCTCCTGTTCTACCAAGCACAAACTCGCTACGTCCTATCATCCCCAGACCAACGGCCTTACTGAGCGACTTAATCGGACCATCACTGATATGCTATCCAAATACGTCTCACCCGACCACAATGACTGGGATATTGCGCTACCCTATGTCACGTTCGCCTATAATTCGTCACGCCACGATACTGCTGGGTATTCCCCCTTTTACTTGCTCTTCGGTCGTGACCCTGTATTACCATTGGATGCTTCGCTCCCCTTGGTACGGAACTCACAGACCGAGTATGCCCGCGATGCCATTGCCCACGCTGACCATGCGCGCCAGCTTGCCCGTACTCGTTTGTTGGCATCGCAGGAAACTCAAAAGCACACTTCCAATTGCCGCCATCGTGAGACATACTTTGCACCAGGCTCTCTCGTACTCCTTTGGTCCCCTTGCCGACGTGTGGGGCTCTCTGAGAAACTCCTTCCGTGCTACAAAGGTCCTTACCGCGTTCTATGTCAAGTGACCAATGTCACCTATGAGATCATCCCAGTGACATCCGTCGTGCCAACCGGTTCCACATCACCCGACATCGTACACGTCTCTCGGCTTAAGCCCTGTTATGCCCTTCCAGATGGCCCCATCTGAAGCACCGGGACGGCGCTTTTTCCGCCGGGGGTTGTGTTACGGTGAGGAAAACAGACAAGGTCGACGAAGGAGAAGAGGACGAAGGGGCAACAGCCTCTCTGTGTTCTCAGCTGCTGTCTATCTCCTGTAAATACATTCTGTAAATAGTTTATACCCGTGACAATATGTTTATGCATCAGTGCATATGGTAGCTTGCCAGAAGTGCACATGAAAAGGTGCCATATTGTGAAACAGCACCTTGCTATGTTGTTGCATTCAGTCGTAATAAACAGATGGTTTTGCTGCCCGTCACATGTGTTGGTACACATATATAACATTGTGCAGTGGGGTATCATTTCCTGTCTAGACGCTTTCATCATTACAAATGCAGCTTTCTAGTTAATGGAGTCCAGCAAGGCAGTGCTGTGAGAGCTTTTGCAACTTTCACCATTTATTACTTCCCCAATTTCACTGTCTGAATCTGTCTGTCAGTTTGCTTACGGTTTGTAAAGAACAAAGTGACTCACTAAAACACGTTCAACTTTACTGAGCATTTTTCCGGTACGTAAATATGACAAAAAAAATGCTAGCAAAGTTAATCACGTTAATAATTGTGCTTGCATTTGCATTACTTGCTCGAGTCAGATTAATAAATTGAAAATTGGCTATGACAACACTTCAATTTTCAGTGCAGACTGCTAACCGAGCCATAAAGCGTGCTCCGACTAATTTCACTATGGGGTGCGTCAAACTCGACGGTGGCTGCCTGAATGAGCATTTTGGGCCTCACTAAGCTAATGATGTCTTATATTTGTTCTCTTAATTGCATTACTTGTGTGAGCCAGATAACAAAATAAACAATGCAACCACATGAATGTACTTTGGCATTCAAGCTGCTGACTGTGGCTGTCAGTTTCGTGTTGTCTGCTGCTATTTCACCAAAACTCGCTATGACATGACTGTGATTTCCAGTGCAGACTGCTAACAGAACCATAAAGCGTGCTCTGACTACGGCTATTTCACTATGGGGCGCGTCAAACTCGACGGTGGCTGCCTGAATGAGGATTTTGGGCCTCACTAAGCTAAAGATGTTTTATATTTGTTCTCTTAATCGCAATACTTGTGTGAGCCAGATAACAAAATAAATAATGCAACAATATGAATGTGCTTGGGCATTCAAGCTGGTGACAGTGGCTGTAAGTTTCGTGTTGTCTGCTGCTATTTCACCACCACTCGCTATGGCGTGACTGTGATTTCCAGTGCAGACTGCTAACAGAGCCATAAAGCGTGCTCTGACTACTGCTATTTCATTATGGGGCGCGTCAAACTCGACTGTGGCTGCCCGAATGATCATTTTGAGCCCGCCAACGATAATCAGGGTTAACAATTGTGTTTCAATTCAGATATGCCAGCATTTAACTGTGTTTCTATGCCACTTCTTAAACCAAGCACGATGTGTGCAAGACGTTGCTTGTCAGAATTTAGCTTCTATTATAAGGAATACGCCATAAATACAACTGCTTCTTTATTTGAGAGGTCATGGAATGGATGGTTGGCTGTTGCAAACCGACTGGCAAAATTTTGGTAGCCCTAATTAGAGATGGGCAAAACGGCTCACTTCAGTGAGCGGCTGGGAACGGCTCAGCTCACTGAAATGAACCGGATAATTTGAATGGCTCACCGGTTCACTTAAACGTGTAACCTGTGTTATGCATATTCTATAGTTATTTGGCTTTGAAAAAAAAGATATATGCATAATTTAATAACCGTGTTATTGGTATTTTCGCTATGTTTAGAGAATATTTTCACATTTTAAAAGCGTGAATTTTTAGTTGTAATGAAGCTTTCTTTTGTGATATTGGGGATAAAATGCTTATGCTACTGTGACAGGCCGAATGCGACGTACTTTTTTCAGAAAAAACTGTAACTTCATCGCCATTACAGAAGCTTGTCCGTTTTTGTGGTACTTTAAAATCAACTTTTGTCAAACTAAGAACACAAAATGATTGTACATTATGTGTCAACTTTATTCATTTATTCACATACGTACGTTCACTATAATATGAGTAAGCTGTAACGCCATGCAAAATGAATGTAGAAATCATTTCTTGAAGTACAATACAAAAATCATACGAAAGATCCACAAAACTGCCGCACGTACCTTTCGTTTTTTTTCTCTTGAGTGCACGCGCGATACTGGCGATCATGCCATCATACACCAGGACAAAAAAAAGAAAAAAAAAGAAATGAAGTTCTATTACAACACAACAGATCATTGGCCTCATTTTATTGACGTGCTAATGATACACGCTCAGCAAATGCACTGAAGTGGATGTCATGGGCTACATTTTCATGACTACACTAATTAGCACAAATGAATACCAGGACGTAAACTGTACGTTCACCTCTTGTCGTTAAAGGGCCCCTAAACCACCCAGAGGTCGAAATTTAGTTGTGGTGTTGCAGTTGTGCACGAGTCTACAACGAACACCTAGCCGCGAGAATTTTTCGAAATGGTGCCGTAATAGCGGAGTTACATGCGTTTGATGATCGAAAAACGGCCCTCGCTTGTTTCGCTCTTTCCTTCGCTACTCTCCTCATCGGCTGGTCTCCCCTCCTCGCCGAGTGCTTCTCGAAAGGTCACGTGACATACGTCATCGCCAACGGGCTTCTCAAAACACTGCATACTTCCGGTCACGTCCACGCTAGCGGCACGACGGGGAGCCGTCCGCCAGTGCCGTAGAACGTCTGCCGCGCGAGAGGTGTCCAAAGTAGACGGCAGTTCGACCGGCGCCCCGCCCGCTGCACCATAAATGGCCTAATCGACGACCGCGAACCTGCGCGCCTCCGCCACCGGCAACGAAAACATCACCTGCAGCCGGAAGACGATAAAATCCCTATATAAGAAAAGTACCTCCATCTACTGTTTCCTCCGCCGCCTCCTCTCCTAAAGCGCTTGCTTTTTTCTTTACTTTTTGCTTGCGAAAGCCAAGTCGACGGTGGCGCACCTAGAAAGTCCACGTTGAAGCTTTCAGGCCGGGCGCGCACCGCCGCCGCCGGCGGCGACTGCGGCTGCGCAGAGGACATTAAACATGGCTCTGAGGCGGAAAAAAAAGAAAATATAAAGAAGTAAAAAAGCGCGCGCTATTATCGTCTAATCGGAGATACAGGCGAGAGAGACGCGGCGTTTATCAAAGGATGGCGGTACTTTTCTTATATAGGGGCTTTAGGAGACGACGGGCTCGGCTGTGCTCGCATCGCAGCCGACGGCGCTGCTAATATCAGCGTATTTTTCCTCTTTGTGTACAAGTATTGCTAAGAGCGATAACAACGATAATAAAATATTGCGGCTTGTGAGCGTCGGTATTTCATTTCAAAGCGCCGTCCGTTTTAGCTTTGAAGGGAACCAGAAAAGGCCTATTGACGATATCGGCGCCGTCGAGCGATCACAGGCGGTGAATCTGCCGCACAAATGAGTCCCGGTCTCATCCTCTCTACGTACGGCAAGGAAATCTCGCCGTTCGCGAGCAAGAACCGCTGTCGAACGGCGGCCCGCGAATGGCAAACGGCGTGGGATGGTGCCGGCCCGTGTTATGCGAAGCGTACCGCTATAGACCCTGTGTTGCGCACACGTCTGGAAAGGCCAACACTGTCGCACTCTGTTCGCGCAGCTAATCAGACCGCTAAGCACGACTGTGTTGGAACGCGAGCGATTTGGCACTTGCGTTGTGGGGTGTAATTACAGTTTCGCAAGGGCGCACAAACGAGCAACACGACGAGGAAGAGCAGAAAGCGCGCGTACCTGCTAGCAGACTAACCGGAAGTCGTAGGTTCTTGTTCAACCAATGGACATCGTTTCCGCAGTTGACATCACCAGATTCTCCCTGCTGACATCCTGACGACCGCTGGGGATACCGGAAAGGCGAGGGGAGGAGAACGGCATTGTCTTTTTTTTTTGTGTGGCACTCCCGCAGCGCGTAGATCTGCAGCGTTTGTCATCGTTTTTCTTGACGGCATTCGAAACTCGAAGCGCGTTTACTTGAAATGTTCACAAAATATCTGACGTGGTTTAGCGGCCCTTTAAAGACACGGAAGACCATCTTCGAAGTGTTATTGGACCAGCGCATGATGTGCGATCGGTGAGAGTCGTGCGACATCGTTCGAACAGCAGCAGGCAACGAACGGTACCATCCTTTGCCAATTAAAACTTCTTTACTTCACCCCTCGGTGGCATCGGGCGCCACACCATAAGACGCACAAAAAACCAAGGGGACTGCTGCGCACACCACACACTGCGAGCGAGTACCAGTAGCGCGAGTCGGCCCACACTGGCCACCATTCGTCGGTCAGAAATCGAAAAACATCGAAACCTAGCAGATGACCCACTCTGACGGAACGGTTCGGCACGGCTCATTCAAGGAGAGAGAACCGGCTTCCTCACTCCGAAAGAACCGCCGCTCACTTACTGAACCACGGCTCCATCGGTCTTCAAAAGAGCGGCCCGCTCCTGAGCGCTCAGGAGCGAGCCGGGTCTTTTGAAGAGCGAGGGAGCCGAGGCGAAAGGAGCGGCTAGCGAGTCGCTCCTGAGAGCCGGATCTTTTGAAGAGCGAGGGAGCCGTGGCGGAAAGAGCGGTTGGCTCCTGAGCGTTCAGGAACGAGCCGGGTCTTTTGAGCCGCTTTTGAGGAGCGAGGGAGCGGTGGTTCAGTAAGTGAGCGGCGGTTCTTTCGTTCTTCAGCCGAAGGCGAGGGGGTGAAGGCGACTCTTGCGAGGAAGTGCGGGAGAGCAGTTGCTTTCTCGTACCGCTAATAGATGGTGCGGAAGTCACACCCAGCAGGAGACCCGGCTCTGACGGAACGCATCGGCACGGCTCTCTGAACGCGACAGAACCGGCTCCCTTTCTCCAAAAGAACCGCCGCTCATTTTTACTGAACGACCGCTCACTCGCTCTTTAAAAAGAGCCGCTCACAAGATCCGGCTCGCTCCTGAGCGAACCATCTCTAGCCCTAATAAGGGCTGTTCTTTCGTTAATAAAAAGCCGTTATGCTTCGTCGAGTGGCTCAATGCCAGACAGCTCGCAGTCGGAGTCGCTTTCTTCAGTGTCATCTTCGCCCAGTTAGATGATGATGGGTTGAATGTGCTCACTCCCAGACGTGTGAAGTCTGAACTTTGCCTCCAAGTCCATCACATGCTGTATGCTCTTCCTCTAGTCTTCCGCCGTTACCTTCTTGATTTTCTCCCTCAAGATGGCGTTGATCGTGGACAGCTTGAAGTCTCTGTTGTCCGCAGCGATGCCATTTTTACCTTGGTCCACACAACCTCAATGGGAATATATTCGCAGTGGTACGGCGGGAGCCTGAGTACAATGCAACCGGCCCTTACAGCTGCGTTGTCTACGATGTAGCTCAGAAAGCGTGACATTACAGATGCCACCAGCTCAAGCAGCTGCTTCTTTGTCATCCTTTCACCGTAGGTGGTGTTCTTGCTTGTGAGCCACTCCTCTGTCTTTTCCTTCTTCCAGGCCGGCGTCAGCAATTTCTCTTCTCGCCGGCTATAATAAGGTGCATTGTCTAAAACAATGACGCTGCCAGCTGCCAACTTCTGCAGAACGTCATTGAACCAGCCCTCAAAGCGATTGCCGTCCATTTCCTCGTGGTAGTCGCCTGTCTTTTGGCCTCTGAATATATCCAAGCAGCTGTCGACGAAACCATCCTCGCTGCCGATGTGCGTCACGATCAGGCGCTGACCTTTCCCAGAAGGTTGTTTTGGACCCGTCGTCAGGCCATTTGCTCGAGCGAACAGGCGTCCGCGCTTCTGCACCTCGGTGTCTGTCCATACGATCAACCAAGTGTGTCCCGCCGTCACCCATGTATCCTCCATTTAGAAGATCTTTCGGCCTTCCGCCCGGTAGCACTCCACGTCACGGAGGTAGCGATTCCGCCAATCGGTGATGTCATCCCGGTAGATAAGCAGCGAGTTGCGGCTTCTCTTTTCGTGCTTGAAGCCGATCTCAGCAAGCAGGCGACGCACAGTACACCGCCTTAGTGATGGGAGTTCCATACACTCCGAGAACTCGCTAGTTATCTTTTCGACCGTCGGTATCTCGTTGCGGCGAAAGAAATCGTGCACACATGACCTCAGCGCGCACAACGTACATGAAGCTGTCAAACTTCGCGCTGCGTCTTCTCTTCTCCGCATTGCGTGGGCGCTTTCGCGAGGGCGTCGTCAGTTTGCCACCCGAAAAATTCGAAGCTTTAAATTCCTCCCTCACCCTGAACACAGTCCTTTCGCTGACCTGAGCATGTCGGCGACAAACTTGTTCGTGTCCTCCGCGCTGCGTTCAGGCTCCGTGTTACGCCAGAACGTGTAGCAGTGGAAGATCACATTGCGTGAATCGCTGTTCAGGATGTGGCCGCTCTTGTTCTTGCCGAGGCTCCTTGATGGTGTGGTCATCGAGGCGACACAAGGCTCGTTCGGCAACAAAGGATCGCTGGGCTCCATGGCGGAAAACTGGCACGGAATGCCGTGCGCCAACGTGCGCGAACTCACGAGATTGCAGGTTCGCAACGCAAAAAAAAAAGAAAAAATAATAATTCAAAAATGAGCCTAACACAATAAAAATAAGCTTGTGAAAACACACAAAACGTATATATCCATCTTATGCTATTAAGACAGCGACTGCTTTATAATTACACGCCTGGTGCCGTCGATCTTGCTCCGTAGCAGACGACGCACAGCGTTGTAGACGGCACGGAGTTATTTTTCTCTCGCGATCCGGCATGTGCTGTAGCCATTTCCATCATGATAGTTTTACCAAACCACTCATCAAGATACACAAATCTTATTTGTGTATACATACGCGTTTTAGAAGCAGTCACAATTTTTTGAGCGGGACTATTTCTTTTGTCGCGGAGGCAATTGGCTGCTACGCTTCGGTCATATGGGCGGGGCCTCTCCTGTCTTCTAAGGTTGTACCCGACTATAGTACAGTATACGGAGTAAGGATAGTAGTTTTTCAGCCGTACAAACTTGGACAGATTCGCATACTAACTGAATTAACAAGCATGGTGTCAGCACGCGCAAAAAATATGAATAGATCACACTCGGTGACCGCAGACAAGCACTGTCAAAACGCTGGTGTGTGCAAGCACGCTAGAAGCAGCGACAGAAGGTTCATGCGGTCTATCACTTCAACGGAAACTGAGCGGCGAAAACGCAGCACATACAAAGGTCAGAGTCATATGGAGACCGCTTTCAAGATAGGGTGCGTTCGACAGCCATCAGCCGCGCAAAGTACAAGTACGCTGTTGCTGGCGGAGTAGAAGCCGCGCCCCCTCCGTCCCACGCGTCCTTCCCGCTTTCCTCCTTTCGCGTGGGAGATTGAGTCGCCAGTTCCCCTTGCGTCCGGTCGCAAGATAAGCATTTGGTGCCTCAGCTAAACGTCGCCTCCCCTCCCCCCCCTCGCATCCCCCCACGGCTCTTCGCACGACGGGAGGCGTCGCGTTTGCTCTCCGCCGTGCGTTCGCTCTTTGTGAAAGCGCGTCCCTCGCGCGCTTTCACTCGCACACACAGCATACGGCGCACGGTGACGATTTTATCGCCATTGGACTTTATACGGAACCTCAAGGCGACGACGACGGCAACGGGAGGAATGCGCTTGGACTGTCCATATAATAGCTATCGCAATCAAAGAGGTAATGCGCACGTTGAGATCTCGCGCCTTCTGCCTTCTACGGCTGCCTCCGCGTGCGCCGGATGCCTTAAAAAAGCCCTCGGCTAACAGCGTCACCTCGTGGTAGCCATGCGCACGCGCCGGATTGCACGTTTTTGGTGGAGAGTGCACCGAGACGACCGGAGCAAAACCCACCAGCGCGCGCCACCTCAGAGGCCACGTCGGAAAGCACCGTCCGATTATAGCCGGAGCACTCATTTCCGACCATCAGAAGACGACAGCATAGAGAAACATACGTACGCAAAGAAACATACGTACTTGAGTCATATCGCGGCCGAGCAAGTAAGGGTCTGACAACCCGCCAGACGGCGTAGCGATGTCCGCTTCCACTTCAAAAGTAGACAGCTTATCATACAACCACCTGGTTGCGTCCACGCGTCCCATTTCCATAGAGACGTTGATGCTGCGCTGGTCATGTACCGCTGGTTACGCCCACTGTTGCGGGTCGGAGATTATTCCGCCGCTGCTGCCAGTTTGTTGAGACTCGGGTAGCGTTTAGGCCGGTGATCCTTCAGCCAAAGGGATGCGTACGTCCGGGAGTAAGAGCGAGAGAAAAAAGGGTTTATTTTACAGTATTTACAGTGGCTCCAAATATGGAAGCCTACTCCATGGGGGAGCACTTTGAAAGTCTCAGCTCACTACATGTCTGAGCACATATCGGAACACGTCAGGACACACCACTGCACTCAAGGTGTCTCCTTATAGAACATCGGTCTTCCCTAGTTGACCCGACTAGGGAATCAGATGACCTTGATGCGGCCAATCAGAAAGGCCGTCTTGTTCGCTGAACTCCGCCTCTAATATTGCACCTTCGAAGCAAGGACGAGGCCATCCGGAAACAGGGGGTTGACACTCCT